>NW_012118032.1:1057496-1089492 GCF_000951035.1 Colobus angolensis palliatus
TGTAGTCACCAGTTGATGGACATTTGGATTTTTTTCCAATTTCTGCTTAATATGGCTTCAACTGACCTGAACATTGACGTGCTGGCATTTGAGTACTGGTATCTTTCACTTAGCATAATGTTTTTGGGTGTGATTCATGTTGACGTGGATCTGAGTAGTTCGTTCTTTTTATCGTTGAAGAGGATTTCGTCTTATGGATGTAGTCACCAGTTGATGGACATTTGGATTTTTTTCCAATTTCTGCTTAATATGGCTTCAACTGACCTGAACATTGACGTGCTGGCATTTGAGTAGGAGTATCTTTTTATTTATCTTGGATAAATAAATAGAAGAGGCACTGTGGTGTGATATGTCAAGTGTATATTGAATTTTACTGAAAAATGTCAAATATTTTTCCCAAAGTGGCTTGCTAATATTACATTTACAAATTGCTTGTGTGAGTTCTAATTGTTCCACACTATCACCAACACTTAATATGGTCAGTCTTTCTAATTTTAGCCACTCCAATATGTGTGTAGTGGTCACTCATTGTTTTAATTTGCTTTTCTTAATAACTAATGATATTGAATACACATCATGTGTGTATTGGTCATCTGAATATTTTCTTAATGTCTGGTTATATCATTCAGCCATTTCATTTATTTTAATTGTTTTGCTTTTCTTCTTATTGTTTATTTGTAAGAGTTTTTTTTAACATATATATTCTGGTTAAAAAAACAAAAACAAAAACAGAAGTCTTTGTCCCTTTATCTGTTAGTTGTATTGTAAGCTTTTTCCTCCAATTTGTGGGTTAACTTACCATATCCTTAACAGTACCTTTTAAAAAAATGTTTTCTAAATCTTAATGAAATACAACCTATTATTATTTTCCTTTATGGTCCATCTTTTTGTATCCCACTTAAGAGATATTTTCCTAACCAAAGGTCACAAATAATTTTTCTTACAAGAAATGATAATTTCCTATAGAAGAGTTGTAGTTTTGGCTCTTATATTGAAATGTTGGCATGTGTCTTTTCTGCCTCAATTATCTTTAGCCAGTGATTCTTACTATTATCATGTAAATATTTCCTCTTATTCTGTTCATATGTGGACTTACAATGGTGGATTACTGAGTGCAACCTTATATTTCAACAATAAAGCCCACTTAACCAAAATAGATGGTCATTATTAAACATTGCTGAATTCTAGTTACTAATATTTTGTTAAGGATTTTTGCACCTATATTCACTAGGGATAAGAAGTTATAGTCTACTCTTATTATAATATTTATTATTATCATACTAGCCTCTTAAAATGAGTTGGAAACCTTTTTTTAATCTTTTCTTTCCAGTTGATTTTGCATGTACTCAGTATTACTTTCTCCATTTTTTTTAAAGTTCCACCCAATAAGCCATTTCTTACTAAAAATTTCTTTGGGGTATGACTTTTACTGCAAATTCTGTTTGTTGAGTATACATAAGCTATCTTTTTTTTCTTCCTGTGTGAGTTTTGTCAATGTTCCCTATTTATTCATGTCTTTTTTCCTTAAATAGAGTAGTTAGAAATTTATCAATTTTATTGAACTTTCAAAAAACCAGCTTTTGGTTTAATTGGTTTTCTCTATTGTTTAATTGCTTTTTCTCTCATTGATTTCTGTTCTTACCTTTATTATTTCTTTCCTTCCCTTTATTTTGGATTTAACTTGCTCTCATTTCACTGAATTTTGAAGTAGAAGCTCAGATCCTTTATTTGAGACCTTCTTTCTTTTTTAATATAGTATTTGGTGATGTATTTTTTTCTTTCTATTTCTGCACACCACAAATTGTAATGTTGTGCACTGTGCTCACTTTCATTTAATTCAAAATAGATATTAAACTACAAATCCCATCCAAGT
This sequence comes from Colobus angolensis palliatus, assembly GCF_000951035.1. Taxonomy (NCBI): domain Eukaryota; kingdom Metazoa; phylum Chordata; class Mammalia; order Primates; family Cercopithecidae; genus Colobus; species Colobus angolensis. Next base: position 1,059,370 of record NW_012118032.1, read on the forward strand.
GCAATAATCTTTATGAGAACAATGAATAGAAAGAGAAAAACCCAAATAAAATAACAAAAGAACAAAATCCTAAAAGGAAAAAAAGTTAAAACTTTGGTTATTTTCTGCAAACCATTAGTTCCAATTCTTTTTATTTCTTATTCTTATGGCTACATATGACCCAGGAATCCCACTGCTCGATATACCCCCAAAACAAGCAAATCAGTTAATGAAGAGATAGCTGCACTCCCATGTTTGCTGCAGCACTGTTCACAATAGCCAAGATTTGGAAGCAACCTCAGTGTCCATCAATAGATGAATAAATAAAGAAAATGTGCTACATATACGCAATGAAGTACTATTCTGACATAAAAGAGAATGAGATCCTGTCATTTGCAATAGCATGGATGAAACTGGAGATGATTATGTTAAGTGAAATAAGCCAGGCACAGAAAGACAAGCTTCACATGTTTCGCTTATTTGTGAAAGCTAAAATTAAAACAATTGAAGTCATGGACACAGAGAGTAGAAGGATGGTTAGTAGAGGCTGGGAAGGGTAATGAGGCAGTGGGGAAGTGGGGATAGTGAATAGATACAAAAATAGAATTAGAAGGAATGAATAAGATCTACTATTTGATAGCACAACAGGGTGACTACAGGAGCTCCAATTCTTGTGTAAGAAAATGGCAACTGATTAGGACTGTGCAGTCATTAGAGGTAACAGACCCGGATCAGATCGATGTCACATTTCCACCGACTGTTCACTAACCAACTTCCACCAAGTGTCTGGAAATGCCTGCCGATCCCAGATTTTCACCTAGTATTTTTGTTGTTGATCGTCGAGGAACAGTAAAATAAATTATAAATTGGAGTTTCAAGATAAAAACTCGGTTTGAGGTTTGACACAAACAAAAGAAAGATTTCTCCACTGGGTTTCTTTCTGTTTCATTTACTCCCTACAGTTCAGTACAGACTAATGGGCTCAGAGATGGATTGCAGTAATTACTCTACTCTGTCACTCCAGTCTGTTATGCAAACAAATGCGTTGGCTGGAACAACAGAGACCTCAGACCAGTTTGACACTACTTACATATTGCCTTGTTTCCTAATTTATATTGTCCTGTGTGCAAGATCCATCTCTAAGGCTGACAACGAAGTGCTTTCTGCAGGTGTTTTTAGGCTATGTTCTTTATCTTCATTTATTCCTGAGGGTTTTTTTTTTTTAACTTGAACTTGAGATTTTCATTGAAAGGCATAACTTGATTATTAACTTTAGTTCAGTGAACACTTTTCCTAAGCATTTACACTAAGTCAGTACCCTTTTATGGGAGGGGGGAAGGTGTCCTAAGTTAGAATTGTAGATATTTTAATGAATTTATCAACCTACACACAATTTCTGCAATCTAGCAATACTCTCAGTGTGGCAGTAATTATATTTCAGATACAGATTTCTGAAGACATGTACATCATACTTGCTACAGAGATAAGAAAGTGGTTATTGTCATTAACACCACATGTTTGCCATGGAATTCGCTTTCAAATTGTTTTAAAGTGCCTGTGAATTCTTGGATCATTTCTAATGGACTCTCCTTCGTATATTTAAGGGAACTTTAACTTGACTTGGCTCCAACAGCAATATATAATTGGAAGAAATTGATTATATCAGATACATCAAACTATCACTCACATTTTCAAACTTCCTTCTTCTCTATAGAGGGCGTGATATAAAATATTTATTTTAAGGGATACCAGTCATTTGATAGCTAGAAAGAATGTTACTAAAATTGTGTGGTTATATGTCTTTGTTAAAATCGTATTTATGTGTGTTGAAATCCTATTATGCATACTGAAATATTTTTCCCATAAGTTTTGGGGGACAGGTGGTATTTGGTTACAAGTGTAAGTTCTTCACTGGTGATTTGTGAGATTTTGGTGCACCCATCACTGGAGCAGTATACAATGAAACCAATTTGTAGCCTTTCATTCCTCACCCCCTTCCCACCCTTTCCCTCCACATCCCCAAAGTCCATTGTATCTCTCTTATGCCTTTACATGCTCATAGCTTAGCTCCCACTTATAAGTGAGAACATACAATGTTTGGTTTTCCATTCTTGAGTTACTTCACTTAGAGTAATAGTCTCCAATCCCAACCAGGTTGCTGTGAATGCCATTAATTTATTCTTTTTATGGCTCAGTAGCATTCCACTGTGTATGTACACCACAGTTTCTTTATCCACTCATCGATTGATGGACATTTGGGCTGGTTCCACATTTTTGCAATTGCAAATTGTGCTGCTGTAAACATGCATGTGCAAGTATCTTTTTCTTTTCCTCTGGGTGGATACCCAGTAGTGGGATTGGAAGGTCAAACAGTAGTTCTACTTTTAGTTCTTTAAGGGATCTCCACACTGTTTTCCATAGTGGTTATACTAGTTTACATTCCCGCCAGCAGTGTAGAAGTGTTCCCTTTTCACTGTATCAACACCAACGTCATATTTTTTGATTTTTTGATTATGGCCATTCTTGCAGGGCTTGTTGAAATTTTAAAAAGTAATATCTGAAAATTTTGTAGAGGAAAGATCCGGTAATTTCAATCATAAGTGTATACCCACAGGAAGTACAAACACATTTTTAAACCAATGCATATACATGATTTTTATAGAATTACTATTCACCATAGTGAAAAGGAGGAACAACCCAAATGTCTATCAACTGATGAATCAATAAACAAAATGTGATCTATCCATATAATGGGATTTTGTTCAACCATGAAAAAGAATGAAGCTCTGACACAGGCTACTACATGGATAAACCTTAAGTATATCACGCTCTGTGGAAAAAGGCAGACACATAATGCTACATATTATAGGATTCCATTTATATGAGGTGTCCAGAGTAAGAAAATATTTAGAAATCGAAAGCAGATTAGTGGTTGCCAGTATTTTTGGCAATAGGAGAATGAGGAGTCACTGCTTCATAGGTATAAGATTTCCATTTAGGCTGGGAGTGGTGACTCACACCTGTAATCCCAGCACTTTGGGAGGTTGAGGTGAGAGGATCACTTGAGCCCAGGAGGTCAAGACCAGCCTGGGCAACATGGTAAAATCCCATCTCTACAAAAAAATTTAGAAATTAGCCAGGGGTGGTGGCTCATTCCTGTAGTCCTAGATACTTGGGAGGCCAAGGTGGGAGAATTGCTTGAGCCCAGGAGGTCGAGGCTGCAGTGAGTCGTGATCATGCCACCGCATTCCAGCCTGGGTGACAGAGTGAGACCCTTCCTCCAAAACAAAACAAAACCAAAAAAAAAAAAACAAAAAAAACAGGAGAGGATGCTTACACATTATGATGAGTGTACTAAACGCCACTAAAATACATACTTTAAAATGGTTAAAACTCTAAATTATATATGTTTTGTTAAATGCTATATGTTTTGGGCCAGGCGCAGTGGCTCACGCCTGTAACCCCAGCACTTTGGCAGGCTGAGACGGGTGGATCATGAGGTCAGGAGACCGAGACCATGTTGGCTAACGTAGTGAAACCCCGTCTCTACTAAAAAAACACACAAAAATTACCCCGGCATGGTGGCTGGCACCTGTAGTCCTAGCTACTCGGGAGGCTGAGGCAGGGGAAGGGCGTGAACCCGGGGGGCGGAGCTTTCAGTGAACCGAGATCAGGCCACTGCACTCCAGCCTGGGCTACGGAGTGAGACTCTGTCTCAAAAACAATAAAAACTCTATGTTTTATTAATTGCATACCACAGTTTTAAAACTGGACAGTTAAAAAAAAAGGTAGAAAGCAGGGTTTTTAGGTACAGACAAATTTATGTATTAATAATCTTGGTTCCCACAGTGGAGCAGCAGTTCAGTTGAACCTAAAAATGTAAGGTATATTTTGTTCTGATTATACTTAATAATGCAGGCGGGCAACTAATAACAACAAACGTGTGTTTCTTAAAGTGGTAATAAATATCTCTATGAGAAAAACAATAATCAGGGGAAAAAAATTGGAGGGGTGGGAGAAAAACATCCCTGCCAATTTGGGAGCCAAAAATTAGCATAATGGATTCCAAGGTTATAGAATTTTAAAGCCGGAAAGGTGAGCTCTTATGACTCCTCTGGTAATTCCTTTAACCCTCTTGATTCCTAGCATCTTTCTTTACCAGATATGGATTATTTCATGCCTGGTAGCAAAAGTTCAACATATTGTCATCTACTCAGTGTCAGATATTTTCATAGTAATATATCAGTTAAATTTCACACACACACACAAAGCTGTTGGAGCCTGTGTCTACTTTGTAATCATAAATTGATAACTAATATATACATATATATGAAAACTGTAAAATATATTTTTTATTATTTCAATAGTTTTTGGGGGTACAGGTGGTTTTTGGTTACATAGATAAATTCTTTAGTGGGGATTTCTGAGATTTTGGTGTTCCCCTCACGCAAGCAGTGTACACTGTACCCAAGGAGTTGTCTTTTATCTCTCACTTCTTACCTCCCTTCCCCCCGAGTTCCTAAAGTCCATTGTATCATTCTTATGCATTTGTGTCCTCATAGCTTAGCTCCCACTTACAAGTGAGAACATATGATATTTGGTTTTTCATTCCTGAGTTACTTCATTTAGAACAATGGCCTCCAGCTCCAACCAAGTTGCTGGAAAGGCCATTCTTTCGTACCTCTTTGTGGTTGAGTAGTATTCCATGGCGTATATATACCACATTTTCTTTATCCACTCCTTGATTGGTGGGCATTCAGGTTGGTTCCACATTTCTGGAATTGTGAACTGTGCTGCTATAAACATGCATGTGGATGTGTCTTTTTGATATAATGACTTTTTTCCTTTGGGTAGTTACCCAGGAGTGGGATTGCAGGATTGATTGGTAGGTCTACTTTTAGTTCTTTAAGGAATCTCTTTACTAAAAACTGTAAAATGATTTAAAATGGCAATTGAATATGACTTCTATCATTTAAGTCAGGCTAAGATAAGCTATGATGGGTTTTTCTTCATCTTGAATGAAGGTGGATATACTTTTTCTAATAGTTTGACATTTTTAGTCAAGTTTCAGTAAAAGCTTATGAATCCTAGTTTGTTTTCATCAAGGCATTAAATTCCCTGTCTTTGCAGCTGTGAAGATAAAGGCTAGAGGATAATTCAGTAGAATGTTGGATAAGTGGTTGAACTAGGGGACAGAAACATAGATGAAATGATCATTAACCTTCCAATGCCAGAAATAATCTGTTTTTCTAAGTATTATATCTGCATTTTTATTAAAACAGATTACAAATATGGTTCAACAGTTCAAGGACATGATTTTTCCAAACTAGATCCGTAAATTTTTTGAAAATCTAGAATAAAAAATGATATGAATAAAGTTGGGGAAAGGATTTGGAGGTTTATAAATGGCTGGATATTAATCTTTCACTTAAAATATTCAAATGTGGAGAACATTCCTTGTGGTCATAATTAGTAGAGTCAAATTTTTCTTTTAAAAAGTAGAAGAGGCTTGATTTTCTCAACTTTTTTTTTTTTTTTTTTGGCATTTTATGCAATGAGCTACTTTCCACACCAGATGTTTTCCTGGCTCTGTTTTTATTTGATTTCCATCACCTATGCTTCCTTGAAAGCACCACAGGCTCACAAGCTGGCAATACTCCATCACGAACTAAAATTTGGTCTTGTGCCCGTGCTACCTCAATCCTGACGTCTCACTCAAAGGACAGTGCCTAGTCCAAGGTTTCTGAACTCAGCCAAAATATGTACTTATAAAGAATTGAAAATGTTCCAGCAACTCAGCTTGGAACAGTTGATGTGGAAAATATATTTATGGAGGAAAACTACAAAAAGCTCCCTGAAATGGTATTGGTCTTACTAGACTAAATTCTAATACAGCCACAGTCTTTCACATCATTTGGGGCAGGGGAGGTCAATGGTGCATAAAAATATTGTCACTCTAGTCCATTAAAATAGTTCCATAAAGATACTCTAATAAGCTTTAAAACTGTACATTTCATGACCTCTACTAAGGTCATGCAGACTTTGTATAGCAGGTGTAAGTTTTGCTCTTCAATGTCAGGCATAAGCAATGAAGCGTTGTTTTGATGTTCTTGGGCATCCTTTGCTATGAATTTAAAGAAATTCGCCTAAAAGGGGGAACGTCTACATTCAGCCACAGATGTTGACAAAGTGAGCCTGAGAAGGAGAAGATTTCAACAGCTTTGTCCCCATTCCTGCAAAATGAAGAAGACAGAGGATGTATGTTAAATGTAATGGGATGGTCTAAATCAAGCTTGTTCAACCTGCAGCCCACGGGCTGCATGTGGCCCAGGGTAGCTTTGAATGCAGCCCACCAGAAATTCATAAACTTTCTTAAAACATTATGAGTTTTTTTTGTATTTGTTTTTAGATCATCAGCCATCTTTAGTGTTAGTGTATTTTATGTGTGGCCCAAGACAATGCTGCTTCTCCCAGTGTTGCTCAGGAAGCCAAAAGATTGGGCACCCTGGGTCTAAATGTTGATTTTCCTTGAAGTAAGCGCATTTCCTCATCATAAACACATTTGTACTGATTTTCAAAATTTCTTGTACTGTGTTAATTTCATGGAGGCTGTAAGTATTTGGTAAAGTGCAAAGATATGTAATGATCCTTATGGATACTCCTAATGTCAGGTAAAAATCAGGAAGCACCTATACACACACACACACACACACACACACACATTGACATTTTTTCATTCCCTGGGAGATCATAGAGTCTAGATTTAATGTTGGAAAATGAAATTCTGCTCCAATATTCGGTCTAATTCATAGTTTCTCATTTATGAGGGATCAATTCTGCCAGGGAATTATCACCACGGTGTCTAACTACATCATTCCGCGAGTGCTATGTGCTCAGATGGTTCAAGAAAGCCCATAAAATCACCACTGACTTTTCAAGTTTGAGATGCCTTCAGATATCCAGTGAGACCTGATAGTGTTTAACCTTTCAGAAAAGCCATGTATAGAGACTAGGGGAGCTCTGGCTTGATGACAGTAGCACAAGGGCAGTTATTATGAGTGATAGCTGAACGCAAAGGAAAAAATGGGCCATCAGAAGGATAGCAAGAAGAGTTAGAACAGAAGATGAAGATCCATGGGATGTAAAATAGGTGACACCATTTAAAAAGTCAGAAAATCCCTGTATAGTGGCTTATGCCTGGGAGGGCAAGGTTGGAGGATCTCTTGAGGCAAGGAATTTAAGACCAGCCTCATCAACATAGTGAGACCCTGTTGATACAAGTCATTTTAAAAATTATCTGGGCATGGTGGTGCACACTTGTAGTCCCAGCTACTCAGGAGGTTGAAGTGAGAGAATTGCTTTAGCCAAGCCCAGGAGGTTGAGGCTGCACTTTGCTATGATGGTGCCAATGCACTCTGGCCTGGGCAACAGAGTAAGATTCCATTTCTAAAAAAAAAAAAAAAAGAAAAAAGTCAGAAGAGGTGTCAGAGCTATCCCAGCAGCATGAGAAGGTCCCACCTCTCAAAAACAGGAAGTGAGCAAAGAAGAGGGTTAGACTACAAAAACATTTGTGTAAATACATGCTGAATGGGGGCGTGGCATGTGTCAATTGCAGTGAATTGAACCCATAGATAAAGTGAGCACAGACGTTCATCCCTGACACCACCACGGTGTCTATCACAGCGTGAAGTCCTAATTCCTAACAAGAAAGCATGTATGATTACCGAGAGAAATCAAGGATAAAGACAGATTGTAGAAAAAAGGGTGAAAGATGAGTGAATGTAGCATGTGATTCAGGTGGATTTAAGAAATTTGTTGACCGGGCGTGGTGGCTCACGCCTGTAATCCCAGCACTTTGGGAGGCCGAGGCAGGCGGATCACAAGGTCAGGAGTTCGAGACCAGCCTGGCCAACATGGCAAAACCCCATCTCTACTAAAAGTACAAAAATTAGCCAGGCGTGGTGGCAGGCACCTGTAATTCCAGCTACTCAGGAGGCTGAGGCAGGAGAATCGCTTGAACCCAGGAGGCGGAGGTTGCAGTGAGCTGAGATCACGCCACTGCATTCCAGCCTGGGCGACAAGAGTGAGACTCCGTCTCAAAAAAAAAAAAAAAAAAAGAAAGAAATTTGTTGTTGCTATTATTGTATTTTGAGTTGTTAGGACTGTTGATTCTGTTTGTAAATTGAAGATGTTACTTGGGGATATTTATACGTAGAGAACAGAAACAGAGGCCCAGCACAGTATCTATCACAGCATTAATTCCTACTTCCTAACAAGAAGACCTGTACAATTCAGGAGAGAAGCCAAGGATAAAGACAGCTTGTGGAAAAAAAAGGTGAAGGATGACTGAATGTAGCACGTGATTCAGGTGGATTTGAGAAATTTGTTGTTGCTGTCACTGTATGTTGAGTTGTTAGGACTATTGATTCTGTTTGTAAAGGGAAGATATTACTTGGGGATATTTATACATAAAAGAGAAGAACAGAAACAAACGATGGAATAAGGATGAAAATGGAAAGAATGCAGGGAGTAAAAAACCATGCCTAGGGAACGGCAAGCCTAATTTCATCCAACAGCTTTCTTTGTGAGACAGAGTCTCACTGTTGCCCAGGCTGGAGTGGTGCGATCTTGGCTCACTGCAACCTCTGCCTCCCAAACTCAACAGATTCTCTGCCTCAGCCTCCTGAGTAGCTGGGATTACAGGTGCACGCCACCACACCCGGCTGATTTTTGTATTTTTAGTAGAGACAGGGTTTTATTATGTTGGCCAGGCTGCTCTTGAACTCCTGGCCTCAAGTGATCCACTCGCATCGGCCTCCCAAAGTGCTGGAATTACAGGCATGAGCCACCGTGCCTGGTCTCATCCAACAGCTTTTATCAAATAATGTGTAGTAGAGTTTATTCTTTCCTTTTACTCTGACATCAAAGGAAAATTTTTTAGTTTTTGATTTTTTTCAAGATAGAATCTCTCTCTGTCACCCAGGCTAGAGTTCAGTGGAATGATCATAGCTCACTGCTGCCTCAACTTCTTGGGCTCAAGTGATCCTCACACCTCAGCCTCCCGAGTAACTGGAACTCCAGGTGCATGCCACCAGACTGGGCTAATTTTTTCATTTTTAGTAGAAATGGGGTCTCACTATATTGCCCAGGCTGGTCTCAAACTCCTGGGCTCAAGAGATCCTCACACCTGGGCCTCCCAAGGTGCTGGAATCACAGGCATACGCCACCACGTCCAGGTGAAAATTCTTGAATGTCGTGACAGCAGCATTGGATTCTCACTCTCAGCCTTTGCCAAATGACCCCATTTGTAGGATAGGGAGGCTGTGTCCAACTACTTGATTGAAATACAATTGACTTGCAGTGAGCTGAGATCCGGCCACTGCACTCTAGCCTGGGCGACAGAGCGAGACTCCGTCTCAAAAAAAAAAAAAAAAAAAAAAGAAATACAATTGACTTAAGAGGACTTTGTTAATTCAATTTATAAGACTCTTTGGAATTTCAGTTCTTGAAATCAATGCAGAAATGCAAATTACATTGTAGAAAATTAACTGCCATTATGCTAAATCATATAGCATTATATTTATGACCAGAGTTTTCTTAATCTTGTTTACTTAATCATGTTTACTTAATCCTTCATTCTGAGCAAGAAGTTTCCTGCAATTTAAGTTTCTGTGAGCAAAGAAAACATTTGCTGGTGGATTGAAAGAATCTGTCAGTTTAACGTATAGGGGACGTTGTAATTAAGACCAAAATATTAAGGAGCATATATATGTAAGCTGAACCTCTTATATTATACTATATGTTAGTAACAAAGTTTATTTTATGGAGAAATAATTCATCAGAAAATGTCTTGTTTTATAAACTAAGGTTCATTTATTATTTTAAAAGGTAGACTAAAATGATTAAATTTTGGTGAGAATGACCAAAGATATAAAATAAGTGAAATGATATAGCACAAATAAAAAAATCATAATTTCCTTGCTGTCTACCTATAAAAATGGGTATACTATGTATCCCTGTTTACATAAATTAAGTTGTTTTTTGTTGGGGTTTTCTTTTTATGTTTTTTTTGTTTTGTTTTGTTTTGTTTTTGAGACAGAGTCTCACTCTGTCACCCAGGCTGGAGTTCAATGGCATAATCTTGGCTCACTGCAACCTCCGCCTCCCAGTTCAAGTGATTATCCTGCCTCAGCCTCCTGAGTAGCTGGGATAAAAGTGCGTGCCACCACGCCTCGTTAATTTTTGTATTTTTAGTAGAGATGGTTTACCATGTTGGCCAGGCTGTTCTCAAACTCCAGACCTCAAGTGATCCACCCATCTCAGCTTCCCAAAGTTCTGGGATTACAGACGTGAGCCATAAATTAAGTACGATTTGAACTGGCAACATCTACCCCTTTTTTTTTTTAGATGTATTCATCATTAAATGGATTAATACCAGTTTATTTTATAGATGAAAGCAAACAAAAATAGGAAGTGTTCCGTGAACCTGGTAAATAAATCTTGAATATTTTTCTTTTTAATTCAGGTATTTTCTCTTTCTTCATGTCACTAGGGAGATTCTCGATTCAAACAGAAGAAATCTATTTGTCAAAGGTATTGCAATCATACCTTAAATTCTTTGGGCAACAGAGAGTTGAAAGAGACTGTATTAGTCTGTTTTCATGCTGCTGATAAAGACATACCAGAGACTGGGAAGAGAAAGAAGTTTCAATGGACTTACAGAGCTCCACATGGATGGGGAAGCCTCAGAATCACGGTGGGAGGTGAAAGGCACTTCTTATATGGTGGCAACAAGGGAAAATGAGGAAACAGCAAAAGTGGAAATCCCTGATAAACTCTTCAGATCTCGTGAGACTTATGCACTATCATGAGAATAGCACCGGAAAGACAAGACCGGCACCCATAATTCAATTACCTCCCCCTGGGTCCCTCCTGAAACACGTGAGAATTCTGGGAGATACAATTTGAGTTGAGATTTCATTGGGGACACAACAAAACCATATCAGAGACCAAAAATTCTCCTTAAATTCACCTCCAATTTTAGTTTGGAATTTCAGGAAGATGGCTGGTTTGTGTTTCATTCTCTGATGTTGTAGGCTTAGTAACTTCCTCATTATTATAACCTGGGATACAGATGCCTTAACCTGCTGTGGCTAGGCGAAGATGTGTTCACCTTTAGAGAAAAACCATTCTTCCTGAAATCAGCCTAATGTTTTCAAAATCAAATCTTCAGGAAAATTATGCTTTCCAGGTTTTATTGCTGGATCATTCTTCACCTAGTTCTCTCATTTATGCATTCAGTTAGCAGATTTGTTTTTCTTTAGAGACAGGGTCTTGCTCTGTTGCCCAGACTGTCATTCAGTGGTGTGATCATGGCTCACTGCAGACTTCACTTCCTGGGTTCAAGCAATTCTCCTGCCTCAGCCTCCTGAGTAGTTGAGACTACAGGTGCATGCCACCACTCTTGGCCAATATTTTAATTTTTATTTTTAGTAAAGTAGTTTTATTTTTAGGCAACATAGCAAAACCTAGTTTTTATTTTTAGGTTTTGCTGTATTTCTCAGGTTGGAAATTATTTTTCTTAAGCTCTAAGTCTGTAATATAGACATGTGGGTCTGAGCCTTAACGTTCTTTAATACAGAGTATATCTATATCTTATCTATCTATCTCTATATCTCCATAGAGATAGATTGCTAATTGGTAGATGATAAGTATGTAACTCTAGATAGATACATAATTGATACATAGATGATAGGCAGATACATCCTTTAGTCTAATCAACATAGGTGGTGCATACCTGATTTCTAGGTGGAATAGCATTCTTTTCTGGCGTCAGAGAAACAAATGATTTAAAAGTAAGTATGAACTTTCAATATCTCAGTTTCATGCAGATTATGTTCCTTTTAAACTTCTTGGCTCATCAGAAACATATGCCGTACGAGGTGGAAGGATGTCTGATTACAGGGTATAAAACCTTCAGGGTGAAACATATTTCAATACCTTATTAATGTTTCAAGCTCCATGTATTTTTCATGGCTGATGCATTTTTGAATGTTATGAAAAGCTTTAATGGAATAGAAGCACGAAAGATGGTAAACAAAATTATCTTGTATTTGAGAGATACATAAATCAAATTTTGTAGATAGAGGTTGAAAACTGTTACTATTTTTAGGGAGATAATGTTATTGGCTTGCAGTCATCTTTACTCCTGTTCCTAATTATATCCTTCTTTGAGTTGGTACTAATCCTATTGCCCAGCTTTATTCAGGAAATTTTGCACCCAGAAAGCAGCTGGGCATTTATCTTATAATTAATGAAGCTGTCTTTCATTTGTGCTACACTTTGAATTAGACAGAAGAAAGCCTGTAGATGATTTCTGCTAGAGGATAAGTAGATAGCTTTGACATGGTTCTTACCCTGTTTGTTGCATTTAAAAAGGGCAGCAGTGTTTCACTGATAAATGGAAATAATTGTCATGTTGCACTATGCACATGTATCCAATATAAGAATCATCTTTGTAAATGTATTGAAAAACAACACACACACACACACACACACACACACACACACTGTATTGATCTGTTCTCATGCTGCTAATAAAGACACACCCGAGCCGGGGTAATTTATAAAGACAAGAGGTTTAATAGACTCACAGTTCCACATGTCTGGGGAGGCCTCACAATCACGGCAGAAGGTGAAAAAGGAACAAAGGCACGTCTTACATGGTGGCAGGTAAAGAGAGCGTGTGCTGGGGAACTGCCCTTTATAAAACCATCATATCTCATGAGGCTCATTCACTGTCACGAGAACAGTATAGGAAAAACCTGCGCCCGTGATTCAATCACCTCCCACCGTGTCTCTCCTATGACAGTGGAAATGATGGGAGCTATAATTCAAGATGAGATTTGGGTGGGGACACAGCCAAACCATATCACACACACACGCACACGCGCGCGCACACACACGTGCACACACACACACCCCTCCTTTTCCATTACTCCTTCAAATACCGTCATTCTGTAGGATCAATCATTTCCATCTGCCCATGACAATCTTTCCCCAGCCCAGTGGATTATAATTTTCATGAGGGCAAGTTTTGCCATTTCACAAAACATTTGCCAAAAATGTATAAATCTATACCCCATAACATTTTTTAGATACAATACATAATTATTATTTTTTTTTTGAGATGGAGTTTTACTCTTTTTGCCCAGGCTGGAGTGCAATGGTGTGATCTCAGCTCACTGCAACCTCCACCCTCTGGGTTAGAGCAATTCTCCTGCCTCAGACTCCCGAGTAGCTGGGATTACGGGTGCCTGCCACCACGCCAGGCTATTTTTTTTTCTTTGTTTGTATTTTTAGTAGAGACAGGATTTTAACATGTTGGCCAGGCTGGTCTCAAACTCCTGAACTCAGGCCTCCCAAAGTGCTAGGATTACAATACATAATTTTATTAAACAGCTGCATGAGATACCTGCCCTACAATATGTAATTTTATAAAATAGCTGTATGAGATGTTTAATAATTGCCTATATTTAAAAAAAACATATTTATAGAGTGAGATTCAGTATCTAATTCATTAAAAGTCAACAAATGAAATAAGTAGGAAATGAAGGAAAATGCAAATGGTTGTAAACAGAGGAAGCAATATAATATGATGAATGCAAGAACACCGGTATTTCAATTAAGTATAGAACAATGAGGGCGGGCATGACGGGTCATACCTGTAATCCCAGTGCTTTAGAAGGCTAATGTGGGAAGATCCCTTTAGCCCAGGAGTCTGAGATCAGCCTGAGCAACACAGCAAGACTCCCTCTCTACAAAAAATTAAAGAAAAATAGCTGGATGCAGTGGTATATACCTGTTGTCCCAGCTACTCAGGAAGCTGCAGCAGGACTGCTTGAGCCCAGGAGGTTGAGGCTGCAGTAAGCCATGATCATGCCACTGCACCCTAGCCTGGGTGACAGAGCAACATCCTGTCTCAAAAAAATAAATAAAGAGCAAGTAGGCAAGTAGTTGGTGAAATGCATACAGAGGAAATAGAAAGAATGTCTTAAAATATTTAGAAGGGAAAAACTTGTATTTGTCAATATTTTATAACAATTAGCCTCCAGCATTGAATTCATATTTAGGACATGATGAATACTACATTGTGTTTTGTTGTAGAATATTACTATTTTTTATTTCTCATGTGCACTTAATTAAAACTATCAAATAATTTATGTCACATATATATACCATTGATCAACAAATATTTATGCAGCTTTAACTGGTGCCATGTATCATATTATTCATTAAAGAGATAAGTATTCTAATTTTAATTGTGCTCTAATTTATGATCAGAAACCATTATTCAGAAAGCAAAATAGAAGTCTGTATTTTCAAATTTGTTCACATAGGGAACGAAAACTTCTCCTCTCAATGGAAACTCACATGATAAAAATTGAAAGAAAACTAGTAGGCAGAAATTCACATGTATCTTTATTTATAATTAAAAATTTGACACAAGCATCTGTTTGTCATACTGAAAAATAAGTTACTTACAAGTTTGTGGAAAAGACTTGGAGCCTTGATAATTTAGTTTCAGATACATAACTTTCCAATACAGCTTTCTGTTTCTCCCTCATGTTTCTTAAATAAATATTTAACTGCCGAGTTGGGAACAGAACATCATTTAGTTGACTTTACTTTTTGTGAAGATAGTACAGCAAAATATTCTTAATGCTATTTTGGAGTAGCTGAATCCCCAAGCTGGTAAAAACTAAGTTCAGTATTTATTATGCATCTGCTCCAGATTTTTAAATTGTTTGTAACATTATTTAATTTCAATTCACACCCCCTTTCCATACATACATATATATGAATCAGAGACATTTATTAATTAGCCAAAAGTCCTAAGGAATAGCAATCGAAGCAGTTTCTCTGACTTTAGTTTGACAATCTTCTCTGTATTTCATGGTTGCCATTTAATGAAATGAACATTTATTTGAATAAAAAAGTGCAAAAAACTTGAAAAAAAAACTTTGCATACATTTATTAACAAGCATGAAAAAACAATAATGGTACTTTACTTGCCTCTAGCAGGCCTTTCCAGGGGACAACTTCAGCTTTAAGCAAACGTCATATTACAAGGGAAATGTTTGAAAAATAATAAAATTGTATATTTTCCCATTAAAAATATATAAGAATGAAAATGCCTTCAAATTTATATATTTTTGAATGGCTTGGTTAAATGGGTAGACTTTTCATAAAGAAAGACGTGGAAACACAACTCAGGCTGCATTATTTAGCCAAGAGGTTAAGGTGCTGAAATATGAAAGTCTAAAAAATGCAAAAGCTCTAAAAGAAAGAATTTATTTGTCTTCCATTTCTGAGTTGGTGGCTGCCTTGGTTCCACCGAGTCATGCAGAGCCCCAGGCTATGAATAGCTTTGCCATTTTCAACTACATTTTAACAAAGCCCCACTTGTTGTTGGTTTCAGTCAAGCTGGGAGTTGGGAAGGGATATAAAAGAGGTCTCCAGCTGTTTACATACCCAATATAAGACCTTTATATACCCCATGTCGGCAAGCTCCTTTGTCTTTCATAATCTGGGTTGGTGGCTGGCTCAGTTCCACAGAGTGATGCAGGAACCCAGACTATTTATGGCTTTGTCCGTTTCAACCACATCTTTTCTGAAACCTCACCTGTGCTTGATTCTAGTCAATCTAGGAGGTGGGATGGACATAAGAGGGAGGGACTCCAGCCTTTTATATACCCCATATCAGCTCTTTAAATATCCCATGTCTGCAAGCTCCTTTGTCTTCCATGATCTGGGTCTTTGGCTGTCTCGGTTCCACAGAGTGATGCAGAACCCTGGGATACTAATAGCTTTGCCATTTTTAACAACATATTTACAAAGCCCCACTTGTGGTTGATTCCATTTAATTTGGGGGTAAGGCACAGGTAGGAGAAATTTCAGCTTTTTATGTACCCCATGCTAGCTCTTTGTAGACTCCATGTCTGCAAGTTTCTTTGTCTTTCATGATCTGGATTGGTGACTGCCTCGGTTTCAGAGTGATGCAGGACTCCAAGCTCTTAAGAGCTTTGTCCATTCCAACTGCATCTTTTCCAAAGCCCCACTTGTGGTTGATCTCATTCAGTTTTGGAGGAAGGCACAGGTAGGAGAAACTCCAGCTCTTTCTATACCCCCATGTCAGCAAGAGAAGCACGTCACTTCCACTAGTAATTAATTAGAGAGAACTTAGTCATTCAAATTACTACAACACAAATTCTGTCAGCTTAGTTTTTGGCCTGACCATATCCAGCTCTCAGCTCATAATTAGAAAAGGGAGAGATAGTTTTGGTTTATTTAGAACAGGCAGTTCTTTGCCATAGAAGGAACAACCTATGAATGAAGCACCTGAAAGCAGAAAACTTTCTTTGGCAGTATATTTAATTTTCTTTGGGGTATTCAACTGTAATAGGGTTATTATAGAACTTTGACAAGTCGATTTATTTTTAAAAGAATATTATAATTTGATATGATTTGGATTTGTGTCCCTTCCCACATAGTTTGCTGAATTGTAATCCTTAATGTTGAAGATGGGGCCTAGTGGGAGGTGACTGGATTTCTTCCTTGGTACTGTGTCATGATAGTGAGTGAGTTCTCATAAGATCTGGTTGTTTAAAAGTGTGTGGCACTTCTTCCCCTCTCTCTCTTCCTCCTGCTCTGGTCATGTAAGCTGAGCCTGCTCTCCCTTTGCCTTTCACCATGATTATTAGTTTCCTGAGGCCTCCCCAGAAGCAGAAGCCATCATGCTTCCTGTGCAGCCTGCAGAATCATGAGCCAATTCAACCTCTTCCCTTTATAAACTACCCACTCTCAGGAACTTCTTTACAGCAGTGTGAGAACAGACTAATATATAATCATACTATGAAAAAAAATGCTGTAAGAGTTTATTCATTGGTACGTGGTTTGTGTTCTATGTGAATCTCGATAGCATAAGCTACCTGAAGGTTGAAATAACAACTTACTAAGATCTTTGTGTGTTTCCTTACGTCAACACCAGAGCATCATGGTGACATTTTAAAAAAGTAATATTCAGAAAGGGACATGTCTGATTTTAACCTTTTCAGTAGGAATTGGTTACATGAAAGTTTGGTTGCAATTCACAAAGCAAGTGAATAAAAAATGATTTCCAATACTGCAATTGTACCCACTGTGTTTATTTTGTTTTCTTTTACTATAGGAAAGAACCTATAGAAAACATTGCATTGAGTCTCTGTCATATCAATTATAGAGTTGAAAGCTCTTTACCAACTTGCTTAATAATGCAGTCTCTTTCTGTCCAAATATTTTTAAAATGCAATAACTCTAATGTATTACTGACAAGTACTATGGAGTCCTTTAAACCAATCATAATATGATGTTTCATGAAAATGAATAATTCAACTCATTTTTGGCTGTTGTTTCTTCAAAACCTTCTTTTAAAACAATGTATTGTCTTTAAAGGGAAAGTAAAAATAAATGAAGATTCCCTGAAGATGGAGTCATGCTTTCTTTCTTTTTAAATGAAATAATGTTTTCTACTATGTGATTTATAACCAAATTCAGTTCTAAGAAGCTGCATCTATTTATGTCAAAACCGCTCCTCTCGTGCAAGACAGACTGAACACCTGAATAGAAACCAGTTCAGATGTGTTTCTTTGAAGTTATGACCTGTTTTATTTCCCTGTTGTATAACACTAACTCATTGTGACACAATCTTTGAGGGTTTATATCTTTCATAATTAAATTGCCCTGAAGAAAGTTCCCAGTCACAATCTTCATTCTTTTTGAATTTTTCTGCAATGGAGCACAATTAAGAATAGAGAATGCATCATGACACAGTGAAAATGCTAAAATGTCTTAAAGAGGTCAAACTTAAGTTTCAACACTCATATCATTAATCACGCTTTGAAGCACTGTCCTTTCTAAGTGACACTATTTTTATTTGGAACAACATCTAAATTCAGGGAAAATAATCAGTCATTTCTAAAGACTATTTTTAGTTGAGCTTGCTTTCCTGGCCCACTTTCTAACCAGAGGCTCTGCTATAAACGGAATGTTTGTTGACATCTTAACCCTCAAAGTGATAGTCTCAGGAGTGGGGGACTATGGGAGGTGCTGAGGTCCTGAGGGCGGAGCCTCATGAATGGGATCAGTGCCCTCATAAAAGGGACCCCAGAGAGCTCCCTCGTCCCTTCCACCATGTGAGGACACAGCAAGAAGGCACCTTCTAAGAACCAGGAAGCCCTCACTAGACACTGAACCTGCCACGCCTTGATCTTGGACTCCCAGCCTCCAGAACTGTGACCAATAAATGTCTGTAGTTTATCAGCCACCCAGGCTACGTTGGTTTATTATAGCACCTCAAACATACTAAGACGGGCTCTCACACAATGTTTCCAAGATTCTTTATCCACAGTAGACTGATGCAAAACTAACCCATCAATAATAGAGGAAAAGGGAGACTGAGGCAAGAGATGAAAACAATGTTGGTCTGATTCCTGTTAGAATGTTGCTAATTTTTCCCTGTAGTTTTTTTCAATGCATATATCCTTCGTAATCCCTCTCTCTCCCTTGCTCTCTGTCTCTTGCTCTCTCTCACTGTCTCTCTTTTCTTTTCTCTTTCTTATATATCTGCTGCTGCTACACCTATGTCTATATTTACATAATTGGGACCATATTATATTAAATGTTTTGTACCAAACCTTTTCAGTGAAAGTCACATGATAAAACCCTCTTTTAATATATTTAGCATTGAGGATTTCAGTGATTTTTAGATGCTTACAATTTCAGAATGCTGTGAACACCCTCCTATAATAATCGCAATTTGCTCTTTGACTCATTACTTAGAATATATTCTTAGGAGTGGAATTAGTGAGTTTAAGAATGTGAGCTGGGTGCAGTGGCTCACACCTGTAATCCTAGCGCTTTGGGAGGCCAAGGCAGGAGGATCACTTGAGGTCAGGAGTTCAAAACCAGCCTGGCCAACATGGTGAAATCCCATCTCTACTAAAAATACAAAAAAAAAAAAAAACCCACAAAAATTAGCTGGGCATGGTGTGGTGGCAGGCACCTGTAATCCCAGCTACTCGGGAGGTTGAGGCACGAGAATCAGTTGAACCCAGGAGGTAGAGGTTGCTGTGAGCCGAGATCGCACCACTGCACTCGAGCCTGGGAGACAAAGTGAGACTCCATCTCAAAAAAGCAAAAGAGTGTGAACGTTTTTAGATATTTGTTACACATTGTGAATTGTTCTAAAAAACGTTTACAGTGGCCAGATGCAGTGGCTCACACCTATGATGCCAGCACTTTGAGAAGATGAGGCAGGAGGATGGCTTGAGGCCAAAAGTTCAAGATTTGCCTGAGCAACATAGCAAGACTCCATCTCTACGATAAACTAAAAATTTTTTATATCAGCTAGGTGTGGTGGTGCATGCCTCTAGTCCTATTTATTCAGGAAGCTGATGCAAGGATTTCCTGATCCCAGGAGTTCAAGGCTGTAGCTATGAATGTGCCACTGTACTCCAGCCTAGTCAACAAAACGAGACCCCATCTCTTAAATAAATATAATTTTTAGAAAAGTTTTCAGCAGTGCAGATTCCCTTGTGTAGTAATGTAGTTGTGTTGATTCACCTTTTTTTTTTTTTTTGGCAACTATGGTAATTAGCATTTTTAATAAATTCATTTAAAAATAGATTTTAAGCACCCGAACTTAAAAAAAAGAAAAAAAAGCAGATTAAGTTGTTGAAAATTGAAGTGTTACCTTAGCTCTTTGGGTTGAGGGTGAATACCATGAGATTTGGGACCTTTCCCACTTTCCTGTCTTATGTGTGAATGTCTGGGTACACAGACACTTCAGGTTAAGGATTCTGTCTCCAACTTTTATTTCTCGATAAAATACCAAATTTGATTTTTTCATTTGTGTGATCTTTTTAGGTATAGGAAAATTATATATATATACATATATATATATTTACTTACCATGGGAGCACAATATGATTGACTCTTCTTCTTAGAGCAATGGCATGATTTCAGAGAAATATCCTTAGTCTGTGACACGGTTTGGCTCTGTGTCCCCACCCAAATCACATCTTCAATTGTAGTCCCCAAGTGCTGAAGGTGGGACCTGGTGGGAGGTGATTGGATCGTGGGTGTGGTTTCTAATGGCTTAGCACCATCCCCCGGTGCTGTCTTGTGATAGACTTCTAAAGAGATCTGGTTGGTTTAAAAGTGTGTGGCACCTTCCCCCTGTCCTCTCTCTCTCCTGCCACCATAAAAGATGTGCCTTGCTTCCCCTTCGCCTTCTGCCGTGATTATGTTTCCTGAGGCCTTCTCAGCCATGAGGAACTGTGAGTCAATTATACCTCTTTTCTTTATAAATTACGCAATCTCAGGTAGTTCTTTATAGCGGCGTGAAAACAGACTAATACAGTTTCACACTTGTTTTGTAGAAATCTAGCAACTGTAGTACATAAAACTGCTATATTGAAGCTAAGTGGAATCAAGCTTACTGCTTTCAGCTGATGCAAAGCAAATCTTAGTAAAAAAAATAACAACAACAAAAACACACAACAAAGCTGCAGGTCGTGAGAGCTGCAGGAGGTACTTTTAGAGGGGAAGGGGGATTGTTAAATAATGAGATCTAGAAAAGCTTCTTGAAGTCCATTGCTGTGAGAATATTTGAAATGTACTCTTTGCCAAAATAAATAACTAAAGAAATTTATTAATTAAAATGACTTCTAATAAAATAATTAATTTTTTAAAGTCCACTTATTTTGCAGAGTAAAAAAGCCTGTCTGGGGAACTGCTGTCAATGACTTAAAAAAAAAAGGCTGGGTGTGGTGACTCACGCCTGTAATCCTAGCACTTTGGGAGGCTGAAGTAGGCGGATCATGAGTTGGGAGATCGAGACCATCCTGGCCAACATGGTGAAACCTTGTCTCCACTAAGAATACAAAAGTTAGTTGGGTGTGGTTGTGTGTGCCTGTAGTCCTAGCTACTTGGGAGGCTGAGGCAGGAAAATCACTTGAACCCGGGAGGCAGAGGTTACAGTGAGCCGAGACGGCACCACTGCACTCCAGCCTGGCCTGGTGACAGAGCGAGACTCCGTCTCAAAAAATTAAACAACAAAAAAAAACCCACCACCAATAGCTATCAGACTAGTCATATTTGCATATACATAATTTGTGTTAATTCAACATCAACGTCCCCAATACAGCCTTATGAAAGATGAAGGGACCCAGAATTGCACGACGCTGGATTCTGTTCTGTGGCATCTCCCACATACCTGTTTTAATTTGCATCCCATTGTCTTTAACATACGGAGGAACTTCTTTTCTCTGTGGAATTTGCAACATCAGGGAGCCTCAGTTTTTCATTCCAACCCTCCCACTTCAAGGAGTGTTGTATTTCCACTAAATTTTGCTGATTCTACCATTAAAAAAAAAGAAAACACACATTCTATTCTTAGTTCAGAAGGATATTAAAGGGTCATTTTATAGTTTTCATTTCTTTTTGTTATTGTTATCTTTTGCCAGATTGTATTTTAATTCATTTTATTCATAGAATTACATGTTCCTTTACAGTATAACTTTTTGGCTATGTTTTACAGTACTTTCTATTACATATGTAATTTATAATTTTATCCTCACTGTAAAAAGAACTAAACAATACAAAGTAATGTAAAATAGAAGACTTTCCTTTTTCTTATTCCCAATCAATTTCAGAGATGACTCCTTTAATCAATTACAAGTTTAGCTATGTATCATTCTAGCCATTTCCTTTATTTACATACATCTATCTATATATACATACATTTAACTTTTTGAAGGTAAATAGAATTCTGATGCTTAAATTTATATGCCAATTGGCTGGGCTATAGTGCCCAGCTGTTTGGTCGAACAATAGTCTAGACGTTGATGTGAAGGTATTTTTGTAGATGGGATTAACATTTACAATCAGTAGACTTTAAGAAAGAAAGGTAACCCTTGATAATGTGGTTGAATTTCCTCTGATTGGGAGCAAAAAGTGAGAGTTCTCGAACAAGAAGAAATTCCACCTCAGGAGTACAGCGTAATAATTCAGCCTGAGTTTCCAACTTGTCTTGTAGATTTTGGATGCAAGGTGGCAACTCCTGCCTGAATTCCCAGCCATCGGGGCTGCCCTACACTGTACAGACTTGCCAGCCCCCACAATCACATAGGCCAACTCCTTAAAATACATCTCTTCCTTAATTCTGTTTCTCTAGAGAACCTGGACTAATACAGGATCATTGCATGCTTACTGCCTGTGACATTTTTGTACTTTATATATTGTAGAGCAGGATTCCATGTTACTACAGAATGATGTATGCCTTTTCTCTGTTGTAAAGGATGCATAGAATCCCTCTGTTTAGGTGCACCATACACATACTTATTTGTTTATCTGTGGATGGACATGTTGGCTGTGCTCAACTTTTCTTTATTAAACAAGATGCTGAAGTGGTTTATTCATGAGTAGAGTCCTCTTCTAAACCGTCTTACAGGACAGACTGCAACAGGAGCTGGTAATGGAAAAGAAGCCTAATGAGAAAGACCCCCATAACCTGTGTAATCTTTCTAAATATGATAACAAATAAACAACAAATGATACCACACACATGCACACACACACACAGACAAATGCACACACAAAGCCACAATTTCTATGAAGTTGTAACTATTATATTCATTTTTTCTTACATACAAAAATACAGTTAGATAGAATGAATAAGATCTAGTAGCCATTAGCATGCTAGGATTACCATAATTAACAACAATTTTTTATATATTTAAAAATAACTAAAAAATAGAAGTGGAATGTTCCCAGCACAAATCATAAATGCTTGAGGTGATGGAAACCCCAATTACCCTGATTTGATCATTACACACTATCTGCCTGTATCCAAACATCATAAGTACTCCATAAATATGTACAGCTATTATGTCACCATAATTAAAAATAAAAATATTAAACAAAAAGTATACATCTAATATTTAATTTTTAGTATTAAAAATTCTTTAAAATTCTATTTTAAGTCTAGATGTTGACTGTTATCTCAATTTTATTATCTGTATACATTCAAATTTAACGTGCTCCAGAGAAAACTCTTGATTCTCATCCCCCAGAACTACCTTTTTTCCAGTTTCACTGTTTGTGCATATGCCATCACTTAGTTGTCGAAGCCCACAAGGAAAGGATTATATGGGATTAATCTTTTCCCTAACTCTGTACAACTAATGCATCAGCGAGTTTCATTGGCTCTGCTTCCAAAAGGCAACCCACTTCCTTCACATTTTCAACTTCATTCCCACCTGACGTTAATCCCAAACATGTTCAGCTTCCCACCTGGTCTCTCTTCTGCCAGGATAGCAAAATTCACCCCCCACAGAGCAGTCAAGGAGATGTGTGTCAAGCATACATCTGATTACGTCCTTCCCTTATGCAAAATGTGTCCATTGGTTTTCCATTTTGTGTAGAATTGAACCCAAAACTGTAGCCAGTCTTGTTTTTGCTGCTGGACATGCTCCTGTATTAATCTCTCTGTAAAGTGGGTTCTCCCAAGACTTTATCATCCTGGACATATAATTCAAGAAAAAGCATCTGAATGGAAGATACACTGGTGGTTGTTTACCCAAAGAAAAAGAGAATGAAATGGACTCTCATCGATGTGAAATGAATCTCTAGGGTAATAATCAGTCTCTTCTGCTCCTAAACTTTGAGTTGTGGAGTAAAATACATGCTGTGTCTCCCTCTGAGATGTGGAAGTTTCTTTCTTTGCTTTTGCATATTATAATAATTAAGATTTATGAGGATTTCACATTACATTTCCACAGTTAGACCTATGCAATAGTCTTGTCTCTAGAAACCATCATCTCTCGAAATGACAGCAATGATATATGAAACTTTACACGGCAGAGAGTCCAGAGAGTTCTCTGCTCTTTCAAGAGATGTTTTAATTGCTAAGTTTAGTCAATTTAGTGTAATAAATATTGATTGAGGACTTACTGTAACCAGGCTGTGCTCTAGTCTTGGGTATATTCAGTGCTAAATAAACTATAGTCCTTACCATCCTGATAGTTGACAGCAGTGGCTCTTAACAAAAGGCGATTTTGCTTCTCTCCAGGAAACATTTGGCAATGTCTGGAGATGTTTTTGGTTCTCACCAGCGAAGGGGAGAAAGTTCTACCAGCATCTACTGCAAAGACGCCAGGGTACTGCCATAGCATCCTGTAATTCCTAGGACAGCCACTCACAGCAAAAAGTATACAGCCTCAAACACCAACAGCACTGAAGTTTGAGAAATCATATTTTACCACTTAAGGGAAACAAGGCATGTGTTTAATAGACTTATAAATCTTATATGGCTGTGGGTATGTGTATTAGTTTATTTTCTTGCTGCTAATAAAGACATACCCAGGACTGGGTAATTTATAAAGAAAGGGGATTTCATTGATTCACAGTTCAGCATGGCTGGGGAGGTCTCAAGAAACTTACAGTCATGGCGGAAGTGGAAGCAAACACGTGTTTCTTCACATGGTGGTAGCAAGGAGAAGTGCCGAGCAAAAGGGGGAAAAGGCTTTTATAAAACCCTCAGATCTTGTGAGAACTCGCTCACTATCATGAGAACAGGATGTGGAAAACTGGGGAAAACCGTCCCCATGATTCAATTATCTCCCACCAAGTCTTCCCACTACACGTGGGGATTATGAGAACCACAATTCAAGATGATATTTGGGTGGGGACACAGCCAGACCATATCGATATGTTAGCAGTGGAAGGTATCCAAGTCACATGGCACCAAAATATGTTAGTGGTAGCAAATCCATGAGTCTGCAACAACCGCAATTCCTGCCTCCTCAGAAGAAAGAATTCAACAGAGTAGCACAAGGTAGTAGGAGAGACTGAGGCAAGTTTGAGAGCAGGAGTGAAAGTTTATTAAAAAGCTTTAGAGCGAGAATGAAAGGAAGTAAAGCATACTTGGGAGAGTGCCAAGAGAGTGACTTGAGAGATTCAGGTGCACAGTTTGACTTTTTGACTTGGGGTTTCATGCATTGGCATGCTTCCATGGTCTTGCATTACTTCTCTCTGGATTCTTCCCTTGGGGTGGGCTCTCTGCATGTGCAGTGGCCTGCTAGTGTTTGGGAGGTGAGCATGCTCATTGTGTTTACTAGAGGCTATATGCATGCTCACTTGAAGCATTCTTCCTTACCAGCCAAATTTCCCTAGAAGCTCATATATTCATGAAACTCTGCCATTTTGCCTCTTAGTGTGCAGGCTTGAGCCCACTAGCCCAACTCCAGAGATCTTGCTGGGAAACTGCTGATCACCTGTTTCAGGTGTTTTCTATTTGGAGACTGCCTTTTGCTGGCACTGGCTGTGACCAATGATTCTTTTAGAGAGATATTTAACAACCACCTGATCATCACCTGATGGTCGCCTGACATTCTGGTATATTTTTGAAGACTATAAGGCTAACTACAGAAAGGAAATGCAATTGTATTTCTATTTTACATTTATGGCCTTGAAAGAGTAGCCTGTATTTTATGAAAAGACTGGTATTTAATGCAAGGAACGAACTCTGGAGTCAGATACCTAGTGTGTCCAGGGACAGGCTGCCCTTAGTTTGAGCAAGAAGCTGTACGTGCAGTTTGAGGCATCTTGGCAGATGGACAGCAGCCCACTTCTAGTACCGACACCAGGCACTGGGTGCTGTGGCTGGTAGGAGGTTACAGGCAAAGAGGACATTGCATGGAATGACCACCTGTGAAACTAACAACACACTCAGGTCATATTCCAGGCTTTCCCTGTGCAAAAATCTCCTCTTTAAGTAGCAAGGTGGAGTTAGGGCCTAGTAATTTTACAAGAGTCTTATAATGCTTTACACAGACTTGAATATGAACTGAGGGGCTACTAAATTCTTTCAAGCTTTATCCCTTATCATTGCTGGAGAGCAGGCCAAGTAGTTAAAGCTTCAAATAGCTCTGTGTTAATATTTTATGTGTCCCAAACAAAGTGGGTAGAATACCTCTGTTGAACAAACATGTTTGCATTCTTTGGATATACGTGAACTTTTCCTATCTGATGTGTATATTCAGTATTGATGATCTGTAATAAGGTTGCACCAAATGCCAATACTCTTCAAGGTAATTAGGTACATTCTGAACATCATATAGTGCCCAGATCATAAAAAGAAAAACACAAAAAAGAAAACCAAGTATCTCATATTGTGACTTACAAGTGGGAGCTAAACCTTGAGTACTTAGGGACATAAAGATGGTAACAATAGACACTGGGATCTCTAGAGCGGGAAATGAAGGAGGGGTACAAAGGTTGAAAAACTACCTATTGAGTTCTATGTTCAGTACCTGGTGACAGGTTAATTTGTACCCCAAACCTCAGCATCATGCAGTATTCCCATGTAACAAACTTGCACATGAACCTCCAAATCTAAATTCGTCTTTAAACAAATAGAATACTATATACAAAAATAAATGCGCTAAAGTTTTGTCACCACCATAAGACATCCAACGTCCAACATACAAAAACCCATCTCCATTTCCAGGTCAATTCTTAGAGAGTGTTTAAGTCTTAAAACATACCCTGCTTAATTTCAACTGTATGTTTATTTATAAAATATAGAGTATATTCATCCCAGCACTTTGGTAGGCCGAGGGGGGCGGATCATAAGGTCAGGAGTTCGAGACCAGCCTGACCAAGATGGTGAAACCCGTCTCTACTAAAACATATAAAAATCAGCCGGGTGCAGTGGCAGGCGCCTGTAATCCCAGCTACTCGGGAGGCTGAGGCAGGAGAATCGTTTGAACCCAGGAGGCAGAGGTTGCAGTGAGCCAAGTTCGCGCCATTTCACTCCAGCCTGGGCGACAGAGCAAGACTTCCTCTCAAAAAAAAATAGAGAGTATATTCTAGAGAATGGGCTTTGTTTAATTAGTTAATGTGTTTGTTTCTATGCACAATGTTCTGAAGACCCTTTGGTGAAGATCTACATACAATCATAAGATAATAGCTGTCTTCTACACGGGCCTTACTATTATGACTTGTTCCCAGCTTCCAGGGATTATGCAATCATAGTATAAGTGAATATTGGTGTGAGAAAGGAGAGAATCTCCACTTAATAACTTAAAATAGGCGTTACCCCTCTGTGCTGCTTTTAATTTTAAATCACTAACAGTAAGTAATGAGACGTACAAAATGTAAGAGCTCATCTATCTTACCCTTGCTGTGTTTGCACAAAAGAATGAATGGACTTGGATTTTCATTATTCCATGAGATAACTGTGAATAAATACAACGCAATATCATAGAGTTGTAGTTCCCCAACGTTCCCCAACTGAAATTATAACAGTGCATATGATTGTTTTATACAATCTAGAGTATTAAGGGGAAGCAATCCTGCTTTCTTAAAAGAATGATTTTCTTGGGCTCCCTTTTGGGGATACAGATATAGAGTTTTGAAGCTTTATTTTTTTTTTTTTGGATTTATGCATAGAGGTGATCTGCTTTTTCTTTTCTTTTCTTTTCTTTTTTTTGAGACAGAGTCTTTCTCTGTCGCCCAGGCTACTGGAGAGCAGTGGTGCAATCATGGCTTATTGCAGCCTCAACTTCCCAGGGTCAAGTAATCCTTCCTCCTCAGCCTCACTAGTAGTTGGGCCTACAGGCATGAACCACCATGTCTGGCTAATGTTTACTTTAAGATTTTTGTAGAGATGAGGTTTATTGCCCAAGCTGGTCTCAAACTCCTGGGCTCAAGCCATTCCATTCTCCCACCTTGACCTCCTAAAGCTCTGGGATTACAGGTATGAGCCACCATACCCAGCCGGATCCTCTTCTAATGATACGTGAGAAAATCTTCCCACTTATCTTTGATTTCTACTCTATCACTAAACAAATCTATTACGTATGCTAAAACTCACACCACAGATTATAAACCATATACTTGTTTACTGTAGTGGAATCTTAATGTGTAAGTATCTAATCAATTCCCTAGACCCCCAACACCACCACCTTGTACACAACCTGGATGTTTACTTTAGTTAGAGCAAAGGAAGAGCTTAATTTCAATTCCTTCATAATTGAGAATTATTGAAATTCATCAGATAATATGCCTAAGGAAAGCATTTTTACTATATTTTGGATGCTTTGATACTGTCTTATTGATCATCTCTGCATTAGCTTCAATTTTCTACAGGGTCTGCCTGCCTGTGGTTTTGATGAAAACAACCCCACAGGAATAATAGCAGTGAGCTTTAGTCTGTTGTTCAGACTCATATTTTAAAAGTCTCTGCTGTATACAGGGTAATTAAAAATAAAAAGGCTGTAAGAGATCAGTCTTCCATGCAAACCCATCACTACATCAAGGAGAAAAGTGTCATCTCAGGCCTTCTGAATGTGTCAACAGCATCATTTCTGGACTTAGGGAATAGCATTTAATCTATCATTGTTACTTTAATGTTACTTTCAAAATGCTCAAAACTGGGGATTGTCAGCCCACGGATGCTTAGACATCATCCCTTCTTGAAGCAAATAAGTATGTGGTCTTAATGGGGATCAACAATTGTGGGTGTGGTTTGCCGGACAAGATGTATTTATGTAGAAATTACTTTTTAAAAAACTCTATGTAGGATTTGATGAAGATGAGGTCTGGACTCATGTCTAAAAGCATGGAGATATGTAATGACTATACATTATTTAATATAATGCACTCAATGTCTATTCTTTGTCTTCTTGAGAAGACTTCATTATCCTTTGATCATCTTATGACCATCCTTTAGAATAAAAGCTACAAGTTTTATTCCAGGACAGACCCTTATGGGAATGTTCTGATTGCATGCAACACTAAAGCATTGTTTCACACTCTTCTTGACAATTCTGGTTTTTTTTTTAATTCTAGCATTTAATCTGAGTCTATCCTATACATGCTACTAAATACTTTTAATAAAATTAAATAATACAGTTAGAATAGAGGTCTCCATGTGTTTCTGAACTTTTTTCCTATGCTTTTGTATAGAGCTACAGTGCTGATTTTAATTCTCCAACTCTTTTTGTTTGGTTGGGTTTTTTCATTATTTTTGTTTTATTTATTTGTTTATTTATTTATTTATCTATTTTTGAGACCAGGTCTCACTCCGTCACCCAGGCTGGAGCACAATGGCAATATCTCAGCTCACTGCTGCCTCAACTTCCTGGGCTCAAGCAATCCTCCCACCTCAGCCTCCTGGGTTGCTGGGACTATAAACATGTGCCACCATGCCCATTTTTGTTGTTGTTGTTGTTGTTGTTTTAAATCTTTGGTAGAGACAAGGTCTCACTATGTTGCCCAGGCTGATCTTGAACTCCTGGGCTGAAGCCATCCTCCTGCCTTGGCATCCCAAAGTGTTGGATGACAGATATGAGCCACTGTGCCCAGCCTTAATTTTCCAACTCTATCTAACCCTAGAGAGCTGAGTCTCCGTAGTTGGGTAAATCAGTTTTCTTTGAAAATGTGCTTTTAATGTGCTTCTTCATCCCAAGTGATATCATATCCTATGAGGAGTGTATCAGAACATTTTCCACATAGTACAGAATCACAGTCTCTAAAACAATCCCTTCATCTCTGTATTTGCACACTTTTCCAGAAAGAATATTTATTGGTGATAATGGGAATATGTTTTTGAAACTACTGTAGGCCTAGTGTGTTTAGATTAACTGTTATTGAATTGCATCTTGTATTTATTGATACAAAAAACAAGTGCTTGGCAAGGACATGTAGAAAGCCCATTTCCCACTGAACAAGACTGTCATGCTGAGGTAGGAAATGCATTGGACATTTAAGAACAGACTTTTTTTTAGCAATAGAAAGAATGGACATTTGAGAATAGTTAAGAAGAGGATAAGACAATGAGATCACCCATGAAAGCAGGCATTATTTCATAGATCATAAGGGTTCATAGGAGGAAATATAGATTTGTAAAACGAAAGAGATTCACTGGCATTAAACTATGAGTTATCTCCATAGTCAAAACATGAAATTTGTGTTTTCAAAGAAATAAAGATGGTCCTGTATATGTTTTAGGAAACAATTGTCAGTCAACCGAAGTTT
>NW_012118032.1:1089823-1091892 GCF_000951035.1 Colobus angolensis palliatus
AGTACCTGGGACTACAGGTGTGCATAGAAATGGGGTCTTGTCATGTTGGCCAGGCTGGTCTTGAACTCCTGGGCTCAAGCGGTTTGCTCACCTTGGCCTCTCAAAGCGCCAGGATTCTAGGTAGTGAGTGTTTTCATTCACCAGCTGATCTCTTTGCAGATACGTGGAGGCCAGCCAATGATGTTCCCAGCATTCTTTGAGCTTGCCTAACCATATTCTCTTGGGTACAATTTAACATTAATTAAAGAGCACTGAAAGATAATGGCCAGGGAGAAACACAATGTAGAAATTCAGAAGCCAACCTGAGCAGGTATGACTACTCCTTTCCCTATATGTTCTTTTTCTTTTCTAAGAGGCTTCCTAACCTCAAATATATCCTCTTTACTATTGTGTGTTTTCATCTCTTACTATTTTTCATGTCTGCTTCACTTCGTAAGGTCATCATTAACTTTTTTTTTTCTTTAGTACACGGGCATCCCTCTAAAAATATTAGTTTGTAAATAACACATTCTGCAAAGCAAAATTTCATGCCAAAATCCATGCTTTGTAAATAAAAGTAAAAGACACAGGAACTTGAAACTATATACCAGCAGATTCAGTGCCTGGTGAGGATTCACTTCCTAACTTATACAAGGCACCTTCTCGCTGTGTCCTCACATATTGGAAGAGGCAAGGGAGCTCACTTCGCTAATTCCCTTCATTAGGGCTCCACCCTTATGACCTAGTCACCTTCCAAAGGCCCCACCTCCTAATGCTGTCATATTGAGTTCTAACATGAATTTTAGGGGGATATCACTATTCAGACCATAGCAACAGCCTTCACTGCCTATAATGGTTAGTTAATGCTGAATATTTATTACTATAAATCACTGTTGATAAATAAGAATTAATTAATGCTGAAAATTGATGCTGTAAGTATCTATCTGAGCCAGCTAGAAAAAAATTCAACAGCTTGAATGCAAAGATATTAGAAAAAGGTAAATTAAAGTAAGAGAAAATATTAACAAAATTTTTAAGAAAGATATCACTTCCAAAATTGTGAAGACCTCTGAAAATCCTCCTCTCTTTAAAAACAATGAGAAACTTGGAAATATTGTCAAAATAAAAATGTTCAGAATGCTAATAATTACCCAAAAGCTTTCAACAGTCAGAGGTTGATTGATTTAAGAAGGATAGTTGAATTTTGGTAAAGGCAGAAGGTTTGTGGTGTTTTAACATGGTCTATTCTTCTTGTCTTCTCCCCAATTTCATGGTAGCCTTGTACTCCATCCTTGAAGGCAGTATAGCTGTGAAAACTAACAGCCTAATAGCCACTGAAGGGGGCAGAACGAGAATGAAGCTCCTCCAAAAGCTCCATGTAGAGAAAACTTTGTGCATTTGACCTGGTAGCTCCCCGGAAAAGCTCCATTTATGGATTTGTTTTTATTTGACTTGACAAAGAGGTTGCACAATGGGAAAAGATGTTTCCCCACTTTACCTATCAACAGCAGCATACACATTCTTCTCAAGTGTCCATGCAACTTATTCTTAGGTAGACCATGGGTTAGGTCATACAACAAGACTAAGTGAAGTTAACGGGATTGAAATTGTACAAAGTATGTCTCTGACCCCAGAGGAAATAAATTACAAATTAAGAGCAGAGAGAAATTTGGAAAATTTGCAAATATGTGGAAATTAAACAGCACACTCATAAATAACCAATGGGTCAAATATGGAATTAGGAAAGCCTTTAGACAATGATATGAGACCAACGAAAATAAAAGCATGGCATGCCAAAATGAACAGGATTTTATACATTATATAAAGGTAAAGTAGTGCTTGAAGGTCAATTTGTAGCTGTAAATGTCTACATGTAAAATTAAGAATATCTCAAAGTAGTTATCTAAACATTCACCTTTAGATCATAGATTAAGAATAGCAAATTAAACCAAATGTAAGCAAGAGGGAAGAAATAATTATTATTGGATTGGAAATAAATAAAATAGAGAATAGAAAAACAGTAAAGAAACTTAATGAAATCAAAGGTCAATTATTTGAAAGATAAACAAAATTACCAATTCTTTAACTTG
>NW_012118032.1:1091942-1108108 GCF_000951035.1 Colobus angolensis palliatus
TTTATGCTAGGAACTTATTATTCTTTTATGGTTTCATTTTAATTTCAGTTATTCAAATACATATACTTTTATATATGAGGTAAAGAATCAACTTGTCTTATACCATATGTTGACAAATAAATGTCTCTGTAATTACTTCACAAGGTACCTTTTGTAATGTATCACGTTCATGTATAATATAAGATTTATTTTAGGACTTCACAATAATCTCTTCATCTATGTGCTGCTTTTTATAACAACCTCCTGGTGTTTTAATTGTTGTAATTTCATAATGAACCTGCATAGCTGAATAAAATCTATTATGTTTAAAAAATGTAAAATATTTTACATTTTAATGACTTTGTCAAGTTACCAAAAACAGTTCATTGAAGTTGTGATTTGGAGAACATTCAAGCTATGCATTCATAGAGAAGACTAAACTGCTTTGCTAAATCCATTTTTCCATTCAGTGATCTAAGTATATCTCTCACATACATATATTTTTATATATATAATATATATTTTATGTGTTTATATTTTGTGTATATCAATGTGATATATTTACATTGATTTATATATTATATATATTTATAACATATCTGTCTAATTTCCAAATTAGAGTGGGAGTTAGATCAAGATTAAAGTGTGATTTGAAATTTGGCCAAGCTACAAAACATGTAAATATAAATGTAAATAAAGAGGAAACAATGGCCCAGCATAAAAACAATGTGCACAGAGTAAGATAAAAGATGAAAACATTCAGGTATTGCACTAAATGTCTGTTAATAAATATTGAGAAAATCAATTTTTCTATCAAACTAAAGACTGTCAGATAAGGTTATGCAGATAAAATCAGGTTGGGCTTAGTGACTCATGGCTGTAATCCCAGCACTTTGGGAAGCTAAGGCGGAAGGATCACTTGAGTTCAGGAGTTTGAGACCAGCCTGAGCAACAGGGTGAGACCCTATCTTTTCCAGAAAAAAAAAAACAAAAAACCATTAGCTAGGCATGGAGGTACACACTTGTGAGCCCTGTTACTTGGGAGGCTGAGGTGAGAGGATTGCCTAAACCCAGGAGGTCAAGGCTCCAATAAGCCATGATCGTGCCACTGCACTCCAGCCTGGGTGACAGAGTGAAACCCTGTCTCAAAAATAAATAAGTAAATAAAGATCAAATGTATTTGCAATGCTTTTGAAATGATACACAGTAAAACAATCAAAAAGGAAAACAATAAACTAAGACACAAGAAAATACCCACATGGAAATGCAAATTTTAAGAAAAGGATTGATTGGTCATGTTAGCAGCAGATGGAGCAGAACTGAGGTTCTTCATTGAGATTGGGAGGATATATGCTGGAACCCCCAGCCTTGAACAAACACTGATGGGTGCATGCAATAAAAGAGCCTCTGCTCTTTTCTGGCTTTGAACATTGTGTGTATATTATGTGATACCCAGAGCCACTACAGCCACTTTGAGGACAAAACAATTGCAATAAGAAAAAGAAGAGTTAAAAAATTTAAAAAAGGCAAAGAAAGAAACTGACTAAGACCCCTGGAATTGTTGAGCTGCTGAATTAACAGATCCTGGAAATGTTTTCTGGCCTCTTTCTTATTACCTGAGAAATATAAGCCCTTACTGTTCAAGCTACTTTTATTTAGTTATCTTTTTAATTATTAAACTTGAAAGCATCCTAAGTGCTATACTGTGTTTTGGGAAAAAAGGTATAAATCATAAATATGTCTATATTATATATACAGATGATATATATATTTATGTATCTATATGTCATATATACGATATGTATTTATTTACCTATATATCATATGTATCAAATGTATATGATATATGTTTGTGTACAAAGCCACATATCAAATTAATAAAACCAAAATTGCATTGAAATTTGAGGAGAAAATGATGGAAACACCTTTTTGGAGGTTCCACTAGTATAATAAGACAAGGCATTGGAATAATTAGAAGAGTAAGAAAAAACATGTTTATTCTTACCTAATAAACATTAATAGGTGAGTGTGGCTAATACATAAGTTTTCCAACGTGGTTGGATACAAGGGATGTGTATAAAAAGTCACTTTTCAGTTATTTTTAAAATAGCATATGAGAACTAGAAATGCAATAGTAAATTAAAATGGTATCACAGATATTATTAAACCTGTAGACATATTCACCAAGAAAAGAGTAACAAAAATCTTACTAAAAGTCAAATTTTGGGGTGGGCGTTGTGGCTGACATTTGTATTCCCTGAACTTTGGGAGGCTGAGGAGGGAATATCACTTGAGTCCCGGAGTTCGAGACCAACCTGGGGAACACGGCAAAACCAGGTCTCCACAAAAATGAAAATATTAGCCAGGTGTGGTGGCTTGTGCCTGTGGTCCCAGCTCCTTGGGAGTCTGAGGTGAGAGGATCACTTGAGCCTGGGAGATGGAGGCTGCAGTGATCCAAGATCATGCCACTATACACCAGCTTGAATGATTGAACGAGACCCTGTCTTGCAAAAAGGAAAGAAGTAAAATTTGTAGAATATGTAAATTTGTGTATTTTTTGAAAAAACATTTTATCTGACTCGAAGGAAATGGAATGGTTAAACAAAATGGCATCTTCACAACATTTTGTTCAGCCATTAAATCAAAGAAAAAGATTTACATACTCAACAACTTGGCTGAATGCCATGTGTGCTAGGTCAATAAAAGCCCATTCAAAAGATCTTATACTGTATTACTCCACTTATAGTGACAAAATTGTAGCAATAATTGTAATAATTAGCATTGCCAAGGGTTATTGATAGTGGAGAGGAGGTTGTATTAATCTGTTCTCACGCCGCTAATGAAGATATACCCAAGACTGGGTAATTTATAAAGCAAAAGAGGTTTAATGGACTCACAGTTCCACATGGCTAGGAAGACCTCACAATCATGGCAGAAGGCAAAAAGAGGAGCAAAGCCACCTCTTACATGGTGGCAGGCAAGAGACCATGTGCAGGGAAACTGCCCTTTATAAAACCAGCAGATCTCATGAGACTTATTTACTACAACCAGAACAGCACAGGCAAAACCCACTCCCATGATTCAATTACCTCCCACAAGGTCCCTCCCACACCACGTGGAGATTATGGGAGCTATAATTCAAGATGAGATTTAGGTGGGGGCACAGCCAAACCATGTGAGAGGTGACCCAGTTTCATCAGAAAAGGGGATTTTTATGGTGATGACATAGTTCTGTATCTTTTCAGTGGTGGTTCCTCAAAAGTAGAAATGAGAAAAATTATGTCATAAAACTATACATACATTGGAGCCACATTAATTTCTTTGACATTGTAGTACAGGTGAATAAGGTACTGCCATTAGGAAAACCTGGTTGAAGGGTATACAAGATCTCTGTACTATCTTCACAAATTCCTATGAATCTCTGATTATACCAAAATTAGTTTTAAAAATACGACATCAGTGAATGTCAGGTTTAACCTGTCTTTACAGAGATTAAACTTAATACCTTAAACGCTATGCTTTCATGTCACTTCTGATTCTTTTTCTGAATAGTTTAAACCTAATGGTATGCTGTCTTACTTTAGAAGTGAATATTT
The DNA here is from genome assembly GCF_000951035.1 of Colobus angolensis palliatus. Classification (NCBI taxonomy): domain Eukaryota; kingdom Metazoa; phylum Chordata; class Mammalia; order Primates; family Cercopithecidae; genus Colobus; species Colobus angolensis. The sequence continues at coordinate 1,095,518 of NW_012118032.1, forward strand.
CAGTGTTCTGTATTTCACATATTTGCTTACTTTCTCCTTTGGATATTTTTAAATGCTTACAATAATTTGACACCAGGATTCACAGTTTACTCTTGCTTGAGAAAGAAAATTCCAGATTGGAAATAGCTCACAAACGCATTAACAGTATTGTTTATTATCACCTGCAATGCCTAAGCAAACTTTCAAGATCTCACTCTTTTTATTTTCTTTCTCTCTCAGTTCAATTAGCTTTTGATTTGCTATTTTGTTTCCTGTTCTTCAGGGTAGCTTTCTTTTTATTCTTCCTATTTAATGCAATTTTTCATTTCTTTTATGTTTGTTCTGCCTTCAATAACAGAGAAATATTATATAACTGTGTTTGCCCAAACTATTTTTTTTCTAGTTGTTTCCCTGACTTAATAGCTCAGTATGACTCAGCATTCTAGAAATTAAAATAGAGGAAAATTCTAAATACACAATCATCTTAGCTTTTGTATGTTCATCACAGCAACATGTAACAAAAAGAAACAGATTTCTTTAGAGCAGAAACATTCTGAGAATCGAGCTTTATTTTTCTTTTTTTGAGACAGGGTCTCACTCTGTCACCCAGGCTTGAGTGCAGTAGTGCAATCACAGCACACTGCAGACTTAACCTACTGGGCTCAAGCAATCTTCCCACTTCAACCTTTGGACTAGCTGGAACCACAGATGTGTGCCACCACGTCTCGCTAATATTTTTTTTCTTTTATATTTTGTAGAGACTGAGTCTCGCTATGTTGTCCGGGCTGGTCTCAGACTGTTGGGCTTGAGCCATCCTCTCGCCTCAGCCTCCCAAAGTGCCAGGATTACGGGCATAAGCCACCTCACCCAGCCAGAATCTAGCTTTCTTGCACCTCTTAGAAGTGGCATAAATGTAATGGAAATGGAGACTTATTAAATTTTCATTTAATGTTTGAGAAGAAACATCAGTTTAAAGCGCTCTAAAATGTCTCCTTTTGTAGACAACGTAAAACAAAAAACCCCTTCAAAACATGAAATAAAAATACTTGAGACTTCATTGCTGATGAATTATTGTATGCAATTAAGCACTGCAATAAAATTCAGTTTAGAACACTAATAACCCTAGTCAGAATTTAATTGGGAGGCTAACAAAAACCTAGATTATTGTCGCTCTTCAAAATATGTGAGCTCAAAGATGGTACTTTTGTTACAATTTAAATGCTCTGTGGCTTCTATATTTTTAAGAGCAGAAAAATAAAGGGGCCAACATTTTTACATATACAAAATAAAATAGTGAATCAGAAGCTGGCAAATTTTGCTTCTCCAAAAGAAACATGTATTCATAGAAAGTAGAGACTTATTCTAATATTTATAAATGCAGTATTAAGCAATTCTTTACCAAGCAGGCATAATACACAAAAACAAATTATACCGCTAGGCTGAATGTGTAGCTTTCTTACATTTATGAAGAAAACACATTTTCAAGCCATCATTTGGCATTATATTAACGTGCATTTTTGCATAGTTTGTGTGGCAAAATAGTGAAGGTTTTCAGAAAGATGTGTGTGTATGGAACCAACAGGTAAACATATATGTGTTCAACTTTTCTGTTAAAAATAGCATTGCATCTCCAACACAATAAAGAATAACAATTTGCTCCCTCCTTAAATCTACTCTCAGTGGGCTACAGATGCCAGGTCACCAGACATTACTCATGCTCTTAACCAAGGGGGAGAATCCTCTAACCTGGGGCTCCCCAACCCCCAGGCCATGGTACCAGTTTCTATAGCAGAGGCAATAAGAATTTGTCAAGAAGAGATCTAGTGTTAAAAAAATGTAATGAGAGTAATTATATATTACATTAAGTAAATATTACATTAGGTACCAGTTACCTCTACCAAGTTAGAGGTACCAGTCCGTGGTGTGTTAGGAACCAGGCCACATGGCCGAAGGTGAGTGGCGAGTGAGCAAACAAAACCTCATCTGTATTTACAGCTGCTCCCCATGGTCCACATTACCACCTGAGCTCTGCCTCCTGGCAGATCAGTGGTGGCAATAGATTATCATAAGAGTGTGAACTCTATTGTGAACTGTGCATGCGAGGGAAGTAGGTTGCGCGCTCCTTATGAGAATCTAATTCCTGATGATCTATCACTGTCTGTCTCCTGTCACCCCCAGATAGGACTGTCTGATTGCAGGAAAACGTGCTCAAGGATCCCACTGATTTTACATTATGATGAGCTGCAGAATAATTTCGTTATATGTTGCAATGTAACAATGGTGGAGATAAAGTGCACAATATATGTAATGCTCTTAAATCATCCTGAAACCATCCCCCTGCCTCTGGTTCATGGAAAAATTGTTTTCCACGAAACTGGTCCCTGGTACCAAAAAGGTTTGGGACTGCTGCTCTAACGCCCCTGTCTCTAGGAAGAGGCCTGTCCTAATGGTTGCTTGGACCTAAAGCCATTTAGGACAAGGAGTACTTGAACGAAGCTTTCCTCCAATTGCCTTAGTGAGACTCAGGACAAAATTTGAGAAGCCCAGAAGTACAAAGTGGAGTCCAGTTCACTGCAAAAGAGGCAGGTTCTCAAAACATTTTTCCTTTCCTCTCTGAGTTAGTGTGCTATTGCTCCCTAGTACTTAAAAGACTGTAAATCAAAAATAAAATCCTAAGCTCCTCAACTAACTGAACAAAGCCCCTCTGGGCCAAAGGAACCCCAGAGAAACCTGAAAAGCTGGATTCCCAGCCATGACAGGAAGAGAGGTCAGAGATACATCCTTCCCTCCTGCCATTTGGAGTCTAGGCACAACTGACCAGCATTCTCATTAAAGTACGGATCAAAATACTGACAAAACAGACCCCTGGGATAGGAAATTACCTAATTCCAACCTGACTCTGGTATAGCATCGCATGACAGATAGCAGACCTGGAAGGAAATCAAAATATCTCACCCCAACATAGATTTCTTTGTCATGTTTTGAAATGGCCCTGCAAAACCATCTTTCCTGGCAGAAATCTGCATCTGTGGAGAATCTCCATTAATACAGCCAGGACTTTGCTGTATCTAGGAAAGATTAACTCTAAGTCTGACACCTTGAAAGGTCTGAAAAGAGACATTTACCATCTGTTCTCTCTGAAGCCTGCTACCTAGAGGTGTCATCTACATGATAAGTACCTTGGCTTCCACAACTCCTCACCCTTTTATCTTAGCGTTTATTTCTACTGACTTCAACTCTTTAGACAAAACTTAACTCTTTCAACGAATTGCCAATCAGAAATCTTTAAATCTACCTATGACCTGTAAGGCCCCACTTCGAGAGATCCTGGCTCTTTAGGCTGAACCGGTGTACACTTTGCATGTAGTGATTTATGATGTCACCTACATTTCCTGTCACCCTAAAATGTATAAAACCAAACTGTGACTGCCTCGGGCACACTTTCTCGGGAACTCTTAAGACTATTTCCCCAGGCCGTGGTCACTCATATTGGCTCAGAATAAACTTTTTAAATATTTGACAGAGTTTGGTTTTTCCATTATCAAAGCTAAAAGGAAGTGGATAGGTAGGTTGATTTATCTTCGCTTTAAACCTGGAAGCACAGGCTGGGCACGGGCGCTCATGCCTGTAATTCCAGCACTTTGGGAAGCCGAGGTGGGCGGATCACTTAATGTCAGGAGTTTGGGACCAGCGTGACCAGCAAGGCAAAATCCCATCTCTACTAAAAATACAAAAATTAGCCGAGTGTAGTGTCATGCACCTGTAATCCCAGCTACTTGGAAGGCTGAGGCGGGAGAATCACTTGAACCCAGAAGGCAGAGGTTGCAGTGAGCCGAGATCGCGCCACTGCACTCCAGCCTGGGTAACAGAGCGGACTCCATCTCAATAAAACAAAAAACAAAACAAAAAAACAACCTGGAAGTGTGAAGACACTTGGGAATAGAGAGACCTTGACCAGGTATACCTGTGACACTGATTTCCTGGCTGTTTGTACCCTGTAGATTCACAGGCATGGACGCCACTTCACATTCTGCTTTGTGGAGGGCAGCAGTGTAGGTACTCCAGCAACGAAAGGGTCTAGGATAAGGGATCCCCCAAATACAAGGGGGCCAACAGCTGGAGGAAGAAATGCAGCAGAGCCTGCAGAAGTCCAGAAAACAGATGATCAGACCTTGAAGTCAATTTGAATAACAAAACAGGACCTAGGACTTAAGGAGATTGAGATAAAGAACACAACTCTCCCCTTAACATCAATCTACTGAAACAGAGATTCCAAGATGGGGAAACAGTGGTGACTTGAAATAGGAGAAACAATATCATCACATGCTAATTATGTTAAATATGAGATCTAGTGAGAAGAATAGAAAAATGACTCATTAATTATTAATGAACTGAACTACCTCATCCATATTACAAAAACTCAGCTGCACCCTGTTTATGCAAGCATACTAAAAAAGAAAGTGATAAAAAAGTTTCAGAAAACAATGCTATGTAGCAGAGGCAATAAGAATTTGTCAAGAAGAGCTCTAGTGTTAAAAAAATGTAATGAGAGTAATTATGTTTACAGTAAGTAAAAATAACAGCTAAATGAGTGAAACAAAAATCATTAGGAGTGAAAGGGGAAATTTTTAAGATTGTATTTATAGAGGCATAGTTTGCATGCCTCTACTACTTCATGAATTTGAGAAATTAGTAAATCTAACAGTGAAAAATAAGTAAGAAAGGAGAAAAACTTAAGAATTCAAATGATAGGTTCAATTTAATATACCTCTCATATATGCATATATACACACAGGCATATATGCATGCATATATATGTCATAATAACTTTATGTACCTATAATGGCCATATACATTATTGAGAACATACACATATACAGTATCAATATAATTTGTGTGTAAGAAACTTCAACGAATCTGAAAAAGTGAAAATTGAAAATTGTGTGTGCTGTATGCTGAAATCATAACCTAAATAAGATAGAAATAAGCACAGATAATTGACCCTACACTTTCACATTATTTACAAATTAAGGAATGTAATCTAACTCTGTATTCAAAGAAGGTATCAAATCTCAACCTATAAAATATCTGAGAGTAATTAGAATGACATTGCATCAACAGCCTAGTCTTCAGCAGTTAAGAGTGTAACTGCTCTGTGGGTTCTTCCTGCCCTCTGCACAAAGTAAATCCATGGCATTGTGGTAAAGAAAGAGTTTAATTGGTGCAAGGCCAGGTATGCCACATGGGCGACAGAGTTTTTACTCAAACTAGGCTCCCTAAAGATTTGGAGACTGGGAATTTTTAAGGATAATTTTGCAAGCAGAGGGCCACAGAGTGGGAGTGCTGACTGGCTGGGTTGAAGATGAAGTCATAGGGAGTTGAAGCTGTGCCTTTGCACTGTGTCAGTTCCTGGGTGGGGGCCACAAGATCAGTTGAACCAGTTTACTGGGTGGTGGCAGCTGATTCATCCAGTGCAGCATCTGAAAAATATCTCAAGCATCAATCTTAGGTTTTACAACAGTGATGTTATCCTTAGGAGTAACTGCGAAGGTTTAGAATATCGTGGCCTCTGGCTTCATGAGTCCTAAAACATAACTTCTAATTTTGGGTTGATTTGTTCATCCTACAAAGACAGTCTGGTCCCCAGGCAAGAAGGTGATTTTTTTTTCAGGAAAGGGCTATTATCTTTGTCAACTGTGAACTATGAACAAAATTCCTCCCAAAGTTAGTTCAGATGCCCAGGAATGAACAAAGACAGCTTGGAGTTTAAGAGCAAAATGGAGTCGGTTAGGGTAGATCCCTTTTCACTGTCATAATTTTCTCACTGTTATAATTTTTGCCAAAGCAGTTTTAGGAACACTTCAAGGAAGACACAGCCGCAAATGCCTTTATTATCTAAGAAAAATGAGAGAAGAAAAGGAACTCAGTATTGGTTTGAATAAATTAAAGAACAAAACAACATGAAATTAAATGGAAAAATTCTAATAAAGTTTAAAGCTGAAATTAATGAAATGGGAAATAAAAATTGTACCTATCACCCAAGATAATTTCTTAAAATTATACAATGAAATAAAATAGATAAGCTTCTGTGAGTCCGATGGATTGTAAAGAAACAAATAGCAAGATTACGTTATAAAAAAGGGGTTTAAAACAAACACAGAGGAATTTAAAGAAATAGATATTAACAATAAAAAACTACATGAAAATCTACGACACTTAATTTGAAAACATAGAAGTAGATGATTTTGTGGGAAAGAAAAGTTACCAAATTTGATGGAAGAAAATTGGTTTCATTGGCTGGTTTTCATGGAAGTAAATGTCAAGTCCATTAAAGATCTACCATTGAAATACGCAACAGGAATAGGAGGTTTTACAGCTGAATTGCAGCTCATATTGAAATTAAAAAAACCACATAATCTTGGTGTTAAACTCTTTCATTCCACAGAGAATAATACAGAGCCCACTAATTTATTTGATGAGGATGTTACAAGAAAGGGGTCCTGAACCAGACTCCAAGAGAGGGTTTCTGGACCTCGCAAAAGAAGGAACTCAGGGTGAGTCTATAGAGTAAAGTGAACGCAAGTTTATTAAGAAAGTAAAGGAATAAAGAATGGCTATTCCATAGGCAGAGCAGTGGCTTGGGCTGCTGACTGAGTATAATTTTAGTGATTTCTTGATTATAGGCTAAACAAAGGGTAGACTATTCATGAGTTTTCTGGGAAAGGGGTGGGCAATTCCTGAACTGAGGGCTCCTCCCCTTTATAGACCATATAGGGTAATTTCTGGACGTTGCCATGACATTTGAAAACTGTCATGGCACTGGCGGGAGTGTCTTTTAGCAGCTAATGCATTATAATTAGCATATAAGCAGTGAGGATGACCAGAGGTCACTTTTGTCACCATCTTGGATTTGGCCTGTTTTGGCCAGCGTTTTTATCACATCCTGTTTTATCAGCAAGGTCTTTGTGACCTGTGATACCAGTTCTGCCAACCTCTCTCGTACTAGGACTTAGAGTTTCTGACCTACAGGGAATGCAGCCCAGCAGGTCTCAGCCTTATTTAACCCAGCCCCTATTCAAGATGGAGCTGCTCTGGTTCAAAGGCCTCTGACAAGGACAGTATAGAAATATGAGGAACACAAGGTGTAGGTCCCAACTAGCTTTGTACCTATCAGCATGAATTTTAGCATCTTCAATGGTTAACAAGAAACTAAAATTCATCTTTATGAATTTTAATCTGAATGTGCACACAAGGTGTTCTGGTTCAGAGACAGATTTTTTTTTTTTATTAAAAACCACACGACAAATAAGAAGTGTGTTCTCCCCCTCTGCCCTGGTTTTTACCCTGGGGAAGTACAATGAGAACCAGGTCAATTGTCTTAAGCAAGCAGCCTAACACATTTCTTAGATTGAGAGATCAAGAACAAAACAAATGTTATCTGTTTATAAAAGAAAAGGAAGGAGATGTTCCTTCACTGCTGAAAGGATCACCTCCTTTCTCCAGGCCTTTGGAATATAAAATAAAACTTCTCTGGGAGCTGAAGGGCCCTGTGTCTTTTATCACCTAGAGGTGGTGCCAAGATCTGGGTGAATTCCTCCTTGAAATGTAAATACCTACTTGGGTACTTGCTCCAGTCTAATAAGTGTCTAGAGGCTTTAACCTAAGAACAAGTCAGAGCTATAAGCATTTGGCTTTGGGGAGATAAGAAGTTTTATTACCCTTTCCAATAAGAGCAATTAACTAGACATATGGCTACTTATCCAGTTCTCACAGTATGAGGAGATGCTTCAAAGAGAAATGAAAGCAAACATTCTCAGAAGGAAGGCTAGGGCTTCTCACAGAAGCACTTAGACCCCAGGGAGTATTACCACTCCACAGAATGAGATGTAAACCTGCCTTCCTATGACTACTTTGTTGTTTGTTTTAGAGATAGGGTCTTACTCTGTTGCCCAGGCTGGAGTGCAGTGGTTCAATCATGGACTGCAGCTTTTTTTTTTTTTTTTTTCCTGAGATGGAGTCTAGCTCCGTTGCCCAGGCTACAGTGCAGTGGCATGATCTCAGCTCACTGCAAACTTTGCCTCCTGGGTTCAAGCAATTCTCCTGCCTCAGCCTCCCGAGTAAGTGGGATTACAGTCACCCACCACAACGTCTGACTAATTTTTGTATTTTTAGTAGATACGTGGTTTCACTATGTTGGCCAGGCTAGTCTCGAACTCCTGGCCTCAAGAGATATGCCTGCCTCAGTCTCCTAAAGTGCTGGGATTATAGGTGTGAGCCACTGCACCTGGCCCATGGACTGTAGCCTTGACCTTCTGAACTTAAGCAAATCTCCTATCTCAGCCTCCCAAGTAGCAGGGACCACAGGTGTGCACCACCATGCCTGACTAATTTATATATATATATATATATTTGTAGAGACAAGGTTTTGTTATGTTGCCTAGGCTAGATGACTCTGTTTTGGATTAAGTGAGTTAACACATGAAATAAGGTACTATCTACATAAAGCATATATTCATTTTTGGTACTAAAATAATTATTATAGCATAGACAAATATAATTCAATCTTCCTAATGATATCAGTACCTTTCAAATTTGTGTAAAACCCAGTAGCAGAGCAAAGAATAATACTCCACACGGCTAAGAAGAGTAGCTGCAAAGATGACAATGCATTAGAAAAATGTACTGTGTTAGAAAGTGTCAATGTAATCCACTAATTCAACCAACGAAAGGCACATGTGTAATTCCATTGGTAGTCATGGAAAAATTATGAAACTGAATCGAAAATGGTAAGAAGAAAAGGATAAGACATTTTAACAAATACGTAAATAACAAAAGCACACTAGCTAGGTGCGTGACTTGTGTCAGTAATCCCAGTTTTTTGGCAGACCCAGTTTGGAGGATTGCTTGAGCCCAAGCATTTGAGAGCAGCCTGGGCAACATAGCAAATTCCCATCTTTCCAAAAAATAAAATTAGCTGGGTGTGGTGACACACGCCTGTAGTCCCAGCTACTCGGGAGGCTGAGGTGGGAGGATTGCTTGAGCCCAGGACGTTGAGCCTGCTGTGAGCTAGGACTGCACCACTGTTCTCCAGCCTGGGCAACAGAGCAAGAACCAGTCTCAAACAAAACAAAACAAAAAGCACTCTTCTAAAATGCATACCAATTGCAGCCTAAATAGCAAAATACTAAAGTAATTTCAAGAAAAATCAGAGAGCACGAGAGAATGCCTTTTATTTCTAAAATTATTATCCAACGACTTCTGGAAGATTGTGGCAAATGCAGTGAAATGAGTAAATGAAAATTTGTGATAACTATTGGAAAAGAAAAGATAAAATTAGAGCACTTTTGCTGATAGCATGAATGTTTACCTGAGAAAATCTATTAAAAACCTATTAGAAAAATAAGGTAATTTGGTAAAATTGCTGAATACAAAGTAAATAAACAAAAATTATTAGTGTTTTTTACATACTGCAATAAGAACCTAGAAAGCAATATGGGAGCATTCTATTGAAAATCGAATAATTATTTTAAAAACTTAGGAGTGCTTATAATAAGAGCGGTGCGGGAAAGAAATACACTGAATTAAACTGAAACACAGAATACCCAAACAAATGGAAGTACATGTTATATCCTCAAATGCTTAAATCATACATCACAAAAATGCCAGCTCCACCAAAATTGATGTATGAATCAATTGTCATCCAATTTCCAATCATAACAAGGTGTTTAATCTTTTGCATTGTAGAAAATGATCTCACAGTTCATATAGAAAGATGTATTATACAAGTACAGTTAGGAAATCAATTAGAGAAATAATACATGATATAGGGCATCTGCTACCACATACAGGACATGCTATAATGATACTCTAATCAGATCAATGTTATTACCATAGGAATATGCTATAGGAAGTGACACAATGTAGCTGCCACATTTTATCAAATCAACTTCTTTCTTTCCTGCCCTAGGTGTAGGGGTTGGAGGCTGGTTTTCAGCATCACTATTGTTGAGTCCACTCAGTGGTCTCCTTTTGCCTTCCCCTATATTTTCCATTTTATTTTGAGCAAATTGTCTAACTTGTTTTCCTGGCTAGACCCTGACAGTATTTTCTACCAATTGTACTTATAACTAAAGTGAAATACATGCCAATCAAACATGTGGATGGTGAGCATCATCTCTATATGAATTAGTTTAATTGGGTTATATAAATAAATGAACATGTACAATGATGTTTTAAGTTATTATATGGATAGTAATATAAAGTGAGAAATTAAGGAAAAGCAGCCGGGCACAGTGGCTCACACCTGTAATCTTTGCACTTTGGGCAGCCAAGGCAGGCAGAACTTGAGTTCGAGACCAGCCTAGCCAACATGGAGAAACCCCGTCTCTATAAAAAATACAAAAATTTGCCAGGCACAGTGGTGCACACCTGTAATTCCAGCCACTCAGGAAGCTGAGGCAGGAGAATCACTTAAACCCAGGAAGTGGAGATTGCAGTGAACTGAGATGGCGCCACTGCACTCCAGCCTGGATGACAGAGCGAGACTCTGTCTCAAAAAAAAAAAAAAAAAAAAAAAAAAAAAACCGAAAAGCCTTATGGGGGTAATACAAAAAGATATTCTTCTGAGTGAGGGTATACAACTGAAAAAAAAGTTAAACAGCCCAAGGAGGTGAATAACTGCTCTACGTTCAAGAAAATGCTATATGTTTTTAAAATAAGCCAATGATGTCTGTTTTACTTGCTTTTTAAAATAATTGGGTAGATGCTCTAACACCTTGTTAGACTGAAATGGGAAAGGTCAAATTCATTTTACTTTTGAAAAATAGACAACTGATAAAGTCACAGCGCCTGTGCTATTTTATCAAGAAAGGGGAGTGTTATACTTTTCTTTTTCAGGAAATACATTTCCTTTTTAAATTAAATGCAATCATAAATATATACAACATTTCACTGCTACAGTTAAAGCATTAGAAAACCTCAACATATCCACAATAAGAAAGAAATTGCCTATGATAATAATAACTGTGGCTTAGCTTCATAACATTGTATTAGCTATAAAATGGAAAAAAATATTAGTAATACTATTGAGATAAACATAGTAAGAATTCAATAAATAAACTCATCAGGGTGTGTTTGATTTTATCATTATTTTGTTCCTCAAAATAAGCTCTATCTCCTCATAAATACTGCATCAGTACAAATCATATGCCATTTTATTTTATTTTTATTTTTATTTTTTGAGACAGGGTGGGTTAACCCAGGCTGGAGAGCAGTGGCACAATCACGGCTTACTGCAGTCTCAACCTCCTGGACCCAAGCGATCCACCTGCATCAGCCTCCTGAGTAGCTGGGAACGCAGGCATGAGCCACAATGCCCAGCTAATTTATTTTTTATTTTTTATTTGTAGAAATAGGGTCTCCCTATGTTGCCCAGGCTGGTCTCAAAATCTCGGGCTCAAGCAATCCTCTTGCCTCAGCCTACCAATGTGCTAAGATTACAGGCCTGAGCCACCACACAAGGCCCCATATACCATTTTAAATATCAGGAAATAATTAATTACTTTAAGAATTGTAGAGAGATAATATTAAATTTAGCCTTTAGAAAATGTCCAGGTTGGGTGCGGTGGCACACACCTGTAATCCTAGCACTTTGGGAGGCCAAGGTGGGCAGATCACCTGAGGTCAGGAGTTCGAGACCAGGCTGGACAACATGGGGAAACCCCGTCCTACTAAAAATACAAAAATTAGCTGGGTGTGGTGGTGCACATCCGTAATCCCAGCTACTTGGGAGGCTGAGGCAGGAGTTTCATTTGAACCCAGGAGGCAGAGGTTGCAGTAAGCTGAGATCTTGGATCGTGCCACTGCACTCCAGCCTGAGCAACAGAGTGAGACTCTGTCTCAGAAAAAAAAGAAAGAAAAGAAAAGAAAAGAAAATGACCAAATATCTAAACTCTGCATCAGTGTAAAGGATAAATCCAAAATATAAAGTATTATTTGCTTGAATGAATCCATACAATTTTTCTTAGCTTGTTTATACCAAACATTACATCTTACAATAACACAAACATCAAAGCACAATCTGGAATGCTTTTGGAAATACAGATATATTTAATTATCAGAGAAAAATGTATAAATCCAATAGGGCATGTTTTATCCTGATAAAAACCTACACTCTGGTTCTAAGAAACATAAGCATAGACAGAAAGATGAAGTTATTCCGCCACAGATCAACCTTTTATTATTCTTACTTTTTACCTACCAGCATATTTAAAATAAAGTAGTTATTACAAAATGAAATTTTCTGATATTCTGTTGTTTCCAATTGTTTTACTTTATGCTTTCTCTTGCATTTCTTGTTTAAATTCAAAACTGAGCTTTTGAGATTTTGTGTATTCCTTGATTTTACTTTTTAAGTGTATACAGGCAACTCTCATTGACTATACTCTCCAGTTTCATCCTGTTTTTGTTTTGTTTTGTTTTATTTTGTTTTGAGACGGAGTCTTGCTCTATCGCTCGGGCTAGAGTACAGTGGCCGGATCTCAGCTCACTGCAAGCTCCGCCTCCCAGGTTTACGCCACTCTCCTGCCTCAGCCTCCCGAGTAGCTGGGACTA
>NW_012118032.1:1108348-1115404 GCF_000951035.1 Colobus angolensis palliatus
CCCAGCCCTGTTTTGTTTTTTTGAGACAGGATCTGGCTCTGTTGCCCAGGCTGGAGTGCAGTGGCACAATCTTGCCTCACTGTAGCCTCGACCTCCTGGGCTTAAGCAATCCTCCCACCTCAGCCTCCCAAGTAGCTAAGACCACAGGCTCATGTTACCACACCTAGTTCATTTTTGTATTGTTTATAGAGACAGGGGTTTGCCATGTTGCCAGACTGGTCTCAAACTCCTGAGCTCAAGTGATCCACCTGCCTTGGCCTCCCAAACTGCTGGGATTACAGGTGTGAGCCACCAAGTCTAGCCTCACCCTGTCTTTTAAGACAGTCACTCCAGGACCTGCCGGCTAATCTGTTGCCTGGCCATGAGCACAGCTACAAAGTTGAGCTAGTGACTGGTAGAATACTGAATAGTCTACAGTTAAAGGAGGAGAGATAAATGTATTGGAAGTGCGTTGAATATAATCTAAACATATAGGGTTAGGGATAGAGTGCAAGTGGACGAAAAGAATGAGGTTCTTTGTTAGCTGAAATAACTTAATTAATGAATCTTCATTGAAGAAAGGAGAGAGGGAAGGGAGGGAGGGAGGGAGGAAGGAAGGAAGGAAGGAAGGAAGGAAGGAAGGAAGGAAGGAAGGAAGGAAGGAAGGAAACAATGAGGTTTATTCTGAGCCAATATGAATGACAACTGCCTGGAGAAAACCCAAATGCAAGAAACTTTGAGCAAAAATTATCTGGACATGGTGGTGCACGCCTGTGGTCCCAGATACTCAGGAGGCTGAGGCAGGAGGATCACTTGAGCCTGGGAGGCAGAGGCTGCATGGAGCTATGATCATGCCACTGCACTCCAGCCTGGGTGACAGAGTGAGACCCTGTCTCAAAAAATAAAATAAATAAATTGGCTTCTTCATCAGAGTTGAAGAAAACTGAGAAGGAAAGACATATAGGTTCCCATTAACTGTTTGTCAATTTGTTTTGGAGGTGACCTTGCTGAATACGGCACATCTCTGAGGGAGCCTCTGGCCAAGGCTATGCCTAGATTTATGCTAGCCAGGGTTCTGAATTGCAGCCGTCTGAAGCTGACTGCAGTTGATTAAGCAGAAAAAGGTTTACGAAAAGATATTGCATAGATGCCGACATTGTTAGGAAGGGCTAGACAAGCAGGCTATAGGAAAATCTTCCAGGAACAATACCTAAATAAAGCTCATGAACTGGTCTGATGGAGATGTTGCCAATTCTGCAGCTGGTCCACAGGCCACTTGGGGAGTTTTTGTCATCTGCAAAGCCACACCATGATGCAACTCTTTAAGTCAAGGCTGTGACCTGCTTCCAGCATAGCCTGACCGTGGAAACCTGGAAACTCCAGCTGCCGGCAATACTCATAAAAATGCCTATGATTGGAGGAGCCTGAATCACAGGTTTGGGTGCCAAGAAGCTGCAAACTTGAATTTTCTGAATTCTACCTTGAGTGGATGAGACTCGTAAAACGAGAAATATGCAAGATGTAGCAAGTGAGTACAAAACAAATCAGGGAGCCAAAAATACAATTTCCCCATCAAAGAAATTTCTGAAGGCATTGAGTAATGTCATGATTGATGAACGCATCTCCTCCTGCTACAAGAAATCTAATCTGAGTTATGGCTGGTCCGAGATAAATAGATAAACAGAAACAAGACTAGAAGAATAATCCTTGTGTTGGTTTGATGCCAGTAAATGAAATATGAGGACCTAATTTTAGAATTAAGAGACACTAAGCTATCTCCTAGTCACTCGGTGTTATATTTTAGAGCTTCATTGAAACATTAACATCAGCCTCATATATGAAAGAAAAAGTGGTTTAAAATGCAATTGGGAATACTGAAAATATAGGAATAATTAAATACATTTATTCTAAGCTATTTGCAGTTGAATAAACATTTAAAGATGAAAGAAAAATCCACTTCTTTTTAAAAGGAAGCAAAACCTTTCCTACTGAGAAAAGATGAAGTGGGATGTTTAAGAGCTTAAAAAAAAAAGAATTGCAGCTTAAGTGAAAAAGCAACCCATGCAGTTTCAGAAGAAACGCTGTCCTCAGAAGGAAGCCTTCAGGGAAACCAGCACACATCATTATTCAGAAATAAAAGCCTTTTTTATTTCCTCAAAACTTCTATTATTTGACATCAGAAGTTTTATGTTTTTTTCTAGGTCTGCCAGATCCAAATATTCCCCAGCAAAATTTCCTTGAAAAAAACACCAAGACTGTTCATAAGTCCTATCTATATAATGCCTATTAATAAATATTTTTCTATCCTAAATTCTACCTGTGGCAGGAGAGAAACCAGATCCTAGCATACATTTTTTCCCCCAAATGATTTCTCCATGGTAAGGTTCACTGAAATTCTAGCCTATCATGGTTATGGAATTGTAAATGCTTTGTAGTTTATTTATTAAATCGGCATATTAAGAAGAAATAAAAATGGCCAGGTGCAATGCATGAGGCCTATACTCTCAGCATGTTGGGAGGTTGAGGTGGGAGGATTGCTTGAGTGTGGGAGACTAGCCTGGGCAACATAGGAAGACCCTGTTTCTACATTGTATATATATATATATATATATATATAGTGAGCCAAAAACACAATTCCTCCACTATATATATATATAGTTAACTTGTGTGGTGGCATAGGTGTGGTGGTGTGTGCCTGTGGTCCCCGCTACTTGGGAGGCTGAGGCAGGATGATTACTTGAGCCTGGGAGGTTGAGGTTGCAGTGAGCCGTGATCATGCTACTGCACTCAAGGCTGGGTAACAAAGTGAGACCCTGTCTCAAATATAAAATAATAAATAGAATAAAATAAAAAGAAATAAAATACATCTCCCATAGTTTTGTGGATAGATTACGACCCAGCATCTGGAAGCAAAGAGGTTACCAGCCTATGAAGCTCACGGTTTGGTGACTTAGATTTTTGGTTGATGAAAAGCCTCAATACTCACAGTTCCTTCCTCATGTTGATACCAAGTTTTCCTCCTGTAAAGAGCCACAAGCAACCCTATCCTCCTTCCATTTAGAGCTGTTCACCTATGAAAACAGCAATCAAGTATTTTCCAATTATTCAGCTCTCTCTTGCATACTCCCAACTGCTGAACAGATTTTCTTGTGGATCTCATGAAGATCCTCTTGACTCCTGTGCATTGAAATGAGCCAGAGTTTGGAGACTGCCTTCCCTATCTTGCTGCCTTTAATGGCAATATCTTCCTCAAGTCCATTTTGCCACCGAAATATCTCTCTCCCCTTCATTGTTGATATACCTATGCCCATGGGCTTGACACCGTCTATTGCCGGAAGTAGGTTTTTCCTTTCTTCTAGCAGCCTCCAAATTGAGGCTGATGATGTTGACAAGACAAGCTTGATCCTTTGACCCCACAATGTTCCGCTCCTTTTAAAGGCAGTGGTTTCCAGCCATTTTAAAATTGAGGCATTCCTTTCTTCAGATACCAGTGTCTGAAATAGATAATAAGAGGCTACTATGGGGAAGGTCAGGTGAGGGGAAGATCTGTATTCTCATCGCTTCCATTCCAAATTCTCATCATCTCAGAGCCTTCTTATCCCATCCATAGTGCTGTGAGTCCTTTGATGGGAAAAGTATTTTTCTAGATTAATGCGGTGAATTGGAAATAGAATAAGAGGCACCCACAGTCACTTAAATTTTCTGGCAGTGACGTTAAAGTATGTGAAAAGAGACAGGAAAAACTAACTTTAAAATATATATTATTTAACCTAACATATGCAAAATTTAACATGTAATTAATGTAATCATTATTAATGAAATAGTTTATTTTTTCATACCAAGTCTTTGAAATCCATGGTGTATTTTCCATTTAGAGCACATCACAGACTGGACCTGCAGCATTGCATGTGCTGAATAGCCCCATGTTGTTAGTGGCTACCATGCTGGATAGAGCGGTCCCAGATAAAATAGCCTGCTGTCCTTGAAAATGTGCAGATGACCCCTAATGACCTAGTCCCTATCTACCTCTTCAATCTCATATGGTTACATATCCACACCATATGCTTTAAGCCAGTGGAATTATTATCATTGTGAATTGTTGGAACTTGTCAAGTGTTGAAACCACCTTTGCAAAATTATGACAGTAAAGGAAATCTGACACATCTAAGTCCATCTTGCTTCTAACCTCCAAGCTGTCCTTGGTCATTCATGGACACAGGCCAACCTAACTTTGGAAGGAATTTAGTTTATAGTTTAAACTTAAAGCAAGGATGATAACAGCCCTCTTCAAAACTATCTGTTTCTTTTCTGGAGACTGAAACTACCTTTGTGAAACCACTGAAAGGCCACAAGATCAGAATTATGGCTCAGCCAGGAGTTGAGACCAGCCTGGGCAAGATGGTGAGATCTCATGTCTACAAAACATCAAAAAACTAACCAGGTGTGGTGGCTTGTGCCTCTGGTCCCAGCTGCCCAGGAGGCTGAGGTGTAAGGATTGTTCCAAGAGCTCCATGCTGCACTGAGCCGTGTATGTGCATTGCATTGCAGCGTGGGTAACAGAGAGAGACCCTGTCTCAAAAAAAAAGAAAAAAAAAGAATTATGGAATTATGGCTTAGGAATCATGTAACCAGAGGTCAAAATATTTATAACCTCTCCAATTGCTCCTATAGATAACAGTACTATTGAAAAATGTAAGATTATTGTACCACCTAGACTGGTAACCTATGCCAAGAAACTGGCTCAACTAATCTTGTGATCTCAACCCAGGAACTGACTCAGGGCTAGAAGACAGGCTTCTACCATCTATGATTTCATCTGTGACCCAATCAATCAGCATTCCCTATTTCCTAGCACCCTGCCCACCAAACTATCCTTTAAAAACCCTAGCCTCCGAACTTTCAGAGAGACTGATTGGAATAATAAACTTCCATCTTCTGGTTGGCTAGGCCCGCATTAATTAAACTCTTTCCCTACTGCAATACTGCTGTCTCAGTGAATTGGTGCTATCTGTGCAGCAGACAAGAAGAATCTATTGGGTGATAACTCTCTCATGCTTTTTTTTTTTTTTAATAGTGCTTCACTCTGTCACCCAGGTTGAGTGCAGTGGCACAATCATGGCTCATTGCAGTCTTGAACTCCCACGCTCAAGGAATCCTCCTGCCTCAGTCTCACAAAAAGCTGGGACCGCAGGTGTGCACCAACATGCCCAACTTTTTTTTTTTGTAAAGACAGGATCTTGTTATATTGCCCTGGCTGGTCTCAAACTTCCGGCTTCAAGCAATTCTCATGCCTCGGCCTCCCAAAGTACTGGGATTACAGGTGAGAGCCACTGTGCCCACCCCAGGCATACATATTTCTGAAAGACTTTTCCCTTTCTCTGAGGTACCTGGTCCTATCCACACACACGGGATTCTGACTAACTCAAATATCCTTTGCAAATCCATTCGGGTGTGATTTCTCACATAAGCCTTCCTTATTTCTCCAGAGTTGACACTGTTCCTTTCTCTGCCTGCATCTTGGCGTAAATGTATTCAATAAGAATAAAAACTTAAGTGTTCTCATTACTTATTGATGATTTAGTATGAAAGAAGACAGCAATACATTTACAATAGCACCAAAAATTTATGGGGTACTTAGAGATAGATCTAACATAGCCAAATCTCTTATCAAAAAATTATTAAAATTATATACTTAAAATTATTTAAAAGTGCATTTGAGTAAATGGGAATGTACTCAATGTTCATAGATGAAAAGATCCAATAAAGATGGAAATCATTTCCAAAATGGTCTCCCAAGTAAATTTAAATCAATCATGTTCTAAGAAGGGTTGTGAAAAAAAATAAAAACAAGATTCTTAAAAGCATTTGAAATTGTAAGGAGCAACGTGAACCATGGAAAATGTGAAGAAACAGCAATTTTGGACAAGTAAAATTGTATCCAAGAGTTACATCAATTGAAATGATGTGGTGCTTATGCAGGGATAGACCGTTAACTCAATTTGGAACTGTGAGAGTCCTGCAATGAGTTCACTGAAAGGCAGAAGTATGGCATTAACAGAGGAGTTACAGAATTCAGTGGGGAGAGAGTGGAATGCTTCTGCAGAGCTGGACATGCAGCTATTCATTGTAGGAGCAAAAAGCTCTGGTTCACAGAACCAGCTAAAGATTCACAGAAAATCACTGGCATGTGGGAGATTGATTAACAGAAAACAAGGCATACAAATTTATTTATAAGCAGGAGCCTTCAGAATCAAGATCCAATTTCCCAGTCAGGGCCAGAAACTAAAATACCATCCTGAGGTTACAGAAGGGATGGGGGTTTGGGTCTTGGGAATACAGGTGATGGGAGGAGGAGAGGAGGAAGTCTATCTAGGGACAATACATGACTAGTAGGGAGAACGATTGGATCTGGAGACAGAGATTAACTTGTAAATAATTTTTTTTTTTTAAATTTAAATGATCCTTGGAGACAGTCATTATGTTGTAAAAGGGTCTGTTCTGGTGTGATTATACTTTTGGTAATAGATAATGAGATAAAAGGAGAGGAGTAAGAACAATTGTTGTCCTTGGTAGGTCAGTCCTGTCCTTATATAGACGAGGACATTATCTTCCAGTGCTAGTACGTCTCCAGGAGTTCTGAATTCAAAGCATTCATTATACTAAGGGAGCCATAAATTGGGGTGAAATATTTTCATTTTCTTCACCATGAGAAACAGAAAAAGAAAATTAAGTCTAAATGAATCTGAGATTTACTAGTGCAAAGAAAATCTTTATGTCTTTGAAAGAAACCAATCTGGATAAACTTCTGACTTCATGATAGGAAAACATATCTTGAACGTTATAAAAATGACCCAATAAGTGAGTAGAATGATTTTTTTTTTGAATCTATGAAGTAGACTTTTAAATTTTAATTGACATTTCTCCCAATGTGATGAGTAATAGTTTATTTGTAAATTAAATAGTATTTTTTTTTTTTTTTTTTTGAGACGGAGTCTCGCTCAGTAGCCCAGGCTGGAGTGCAGTGGTGCCATCTCGGCTCACTGCAAGCTCCGCCTCCCGGGTTCACGCCATTCTCCT
>NW_012118032.1:1116649-1134363 GCF_000951035.1 Colobus angolensis palliatus
ATATATTATAATATATAACATAAATATACATAATAATATATTTTTATTACCTCATCCCTTCACCATTGGACTTTATTTTAAATCACAAGGGACTTTTCATCCTTTCAATTATCTGATGTTTCTTACAGCTGACTGAGAGACCAGCTTGACTTGCAAGGGTGCCTTCCAGTAGGGCCATTGTGCCCCACATCTTCAGTCGCACTACCCTACCATCCTAATACCACACATGCTAATGGGAGTCTGACTTGGTGCTTCAGAGTCAAATGGTTTTACTTTATTACACGCAAAATTAGAGAATGAGAACAACCGTTCTCTATCCTTGGCCATTTGCCGTAAGATCTGCATTGACCTTCAGCACTTTGCCAAAATCAATTTATAGATACGATCAAGAGGTTTTTTAAAGTGCTTTTTGTCTTGCCAATGAATTTTTTTTTAAATTAGTGCAAAAATGTATTTGTATGTTAGAGATGTGTCCATCTGCCAGACTTTGGGCTAGACATTGCAAGCACAAGGTAAGAGGCTATTGATTCGATAAAGATGGAGACTTTTAATTCAAAGATGTTGTAATTCACAGACTCTTCTCATTGGAGATGCAGATAATGTATAATTTAAGTGGAAACTCCTTAGCAGGCAGTGAGAGTGAAGAGGAAATGGAAAAGGGGAAGAAGTTTTTAAGAGACAGATAAAACCACAGATGGAAAACCATTCAGTAGAAAAAACCCTTTGAGCAGTTGCTTTCTCCAGTTACAGAATTTTGTGGTCCTGAGCCCCCGTGCCATCCTGAATGCCAAAAAGCAAGCTTTCTACACTCCACTATGTATAATAGCTTAACTCCTCCTTGTAATTAATGCCAGAAAAGGACTAGTATACAGGAAGGCCATTTTTGTTCCACTGGCAAAACTATGCCCATCACTGCAGCATTTTTATTTAATTTCATGATACGAAACTATAATTCTACAACACTTTTCATTCTCAGATGGTTTTAAAAATGGAAGTCTCCCTGTACAAGCTCTCTTCTCTTGTCTGTTGCCATGTGAGATGTGTCTTTCACTTTCCACCATGACTGTGAGGCCTCCCCAACCACGTGGAACTGTGAGTCCAATAAACCTCTTTCTTTTGTAAATTTCCCAGTCTTGGGTAGGTCTTTTTCAGCAGTGTGAAAATGGACTAATACAGGAAGTTTTTCAACACTGGTCTCCCTCCTTCCCCACTTTTGGGGTCTCCACTGTTTGTTGTTTCTATCTTTGTGTCCGTGAGCACCCAACGTTCAGCTCCCACTTATAAGTGAGAACATGCAGTGTTTGGCTTTCTGTTCCTGCTTTAATTTGCTTAGGATAATGGTCTCCAGATGCATCCATTTGGCTGCAAAGGATATGATTGCATTTTTTTTATGGCTGCATAGTATTCCATAATTTAGATGTACCACATTTTCTTTACTCAGTCCACTCTTGAAGGGCACATGAGTTGATTCCATGACATGTGCATTTTAATTCCCCTTCCTGTTTTGTTTTGTTTTTAAGTAGACATCAAGATTTTTTCATTGTTGGGTTCCTCAATGCTAGTATGGAAAGTGGTTCAAGGTAGTCATTTTTCTCATTAGCTATATGGAAAATGAATAAAAAATGTTGCAACCAGATATTTTTTTGAAATGCTGGAATGCTTGATATTTGCGAGAGAAAAACTAAATGCACGTTTATTTTATGAAATAGAGCAATATTGGCTAGAACAGAATGTAATAGCTAACCCAAATTTATGACCTTACACTTTCTATCTAGATCTTGCATTCATTGCTCCAGTGCCAGAAGAAATCAAGCCAGTCTCATCAAACAAAATATCTCATGCATGTAAAAGTCTAACCGAGAATTTTTCTGCAATGCTTATTCAGGCAATTAATGAATGTATTAGTATTTATAGAAGTTGTTAATTAAATAATTGATTTGTTAATAGAATAATTTTTTACAAATTGAAAGAGTCTTTGAACTTACTTCAAGGCCAGATATGATGGGTATGCTATTAATATTTTGGGTATTTTTGAAGATGTCATGTTAAATGTAGTAAAAAAATGAATCCAGTATATAACTATACCAAAAGCAATGTCTTGAAATTTTTATCAAATATGTCACTTTGAACTTCTGAGCTTCATACTCTTAATGGTCAAATGTCTGTGGTAGAACAGACAACCACGTAGAAGTCTCTGTTTAGAGAAAACCCGACTCAACATCAAGGAAGTCAGTTTTCTGATCATGACAATTTTTGGATGTCGTTTTGAGAATTATCAGATGCTATGAGAAGGGAAATGACCTCTTATTTATAACTCTTTATCTAAGAGCTCTCGCTTTCTAATTCATTTCTGACTCTACCTGTTTATACCTGTATGGTACAAAACAAAAGAAGAAAAAACATTAGTAGAAACTGTGAGTTGTCATTTGAAATTAATTGTATTAAATTGAAAGCTACAAAGTGTCATTTTTTCTTTTTCAGTTACAGAGTTCATAAGTGAGGATTCTAATGTGGCTTCTAAGCCTTATGAACTATTTTATCTATGTAAAATAAGTCCTCCAGCTAGTTAGATAATTATACACTAAAATATGGTCATATTGAATGCCTATGATGAAATCACAGGGCAGATTCTAATTATGGGGTAGAAGGATTTTAAATGTTCATTCACACATGGCATAGATATGCTGTTTGCACTGTTATTTTCTGTGCAAAGATACGTGCATATCCTTTTCCTGTAAGTTATTTTGGAACCATGTCAGAGGTGGGATGTGAGCTCTTATTGATAAAAGAAGTACTGTATTTCAATAGAAGATAACATTATCTGCAAAGTGAAATGACTGAGCTGGTTCCACCAGTGATATATCAATCACAGCTTCTTGTATATTGACATGAGCCAGCACGGCATCAGTGTTCAGATAGCTAACTTCACTCCAATCATGCATTAGATCTAATTTTCACCTCAACAGGAATTAAAGGGCGCATGGGTACATGTTAACCGCAGCAGGCATGATCAGATGCATCCAGGATAAGTGAGAGTCATTTTATAAGCCATGTCAGGTCACCCCTCCTCCCTGCCAAAAATTATAAAATTAGATAAAAGTGGGAATGGAGTGACTATTCCAGTTAAAAGAAACTAAAAAGAACAAATGTAAAGCGAGATATTTTATTGGATACCTCTGATGAAACTTGGATAGCAATAGTGGCATTTTATGATAGTGGAAAATTTACTTTGTTTTCATTTGATGTGTTAGTAGCATTGCTGTGATGCAGGAAAATTTTCTTTTACCTTTGGAGAGAAACATACTTCTGTATTTGGAGGGTGAAATGCTAGGATTGAGTTGGTTAAGAATACATGCCAATAACTGCCTACATTTCTATGAATACATGTTGGAATTCTGTATTTCTAAGGCTGGGGAATACTCACAGTCCATGAGTATTGCAAATTGTATGGAGACATTTTGAAAGGGTCTGATTAGTCCATTCTCATGCTGCTAATAAAAACATAGCCAAAACTGGGTAATTTATAAAGGAAAGAGGTTTAATGGACTCAGAGTTCCACGTGGCTGGGGAGGCCTCACAATCATGGCGGAAGATGAAGGAAGGACAAAGGCACATCTTACATGACAGTACACAAAAAAACATATGCAGGGGAACACCCCTTCATAAAACCATCAGATCTCGTGAGATTTATTTACTATCATGAGAGCAGCATGGGAAAAACCCGCTCCAGGGATTCAATTACCTCCTACAGCTGGGTCCCTTCCATGATTACAGGTGTGAGCCACTGCGCCAGCCTTAGATTTTTCTTAAAATTAAATGATATGTATTAAATGTGCCATTCTTTCCACTTTCAAATAATTGCAAAAATTGAAGACAACCGATAAACAAT
Organism: Colobus angolensis palliatus; assembly: GCF_000951035.1. Taxonomy (NCBI): domain Eukaryota; kingdom Metazoa; phylum Chordata; class Mammalia; order Primates; family Cercopithecidae; genus Colobus; species Colobus angolensis. The sequence continues at coordinate 1,120,539 of NW_012118032.1, forward strand.
GTAACACCTGGCTTCAGAAAAAAAGAAACACTGATTAAAGAATATATGTCATTATGATATAGACGAAGTTTGAGTATAAACCTAAAAAGCAGTGGAAGGCAGTATTATTTACTTCGGGAAAATAACGTAAGCACAGTTTAATCTTTAAAACATTACTCTGGATAACGGACGTGCTGATATCATAGTAAAATTCCCAGTACCCTTGAGCTAAAGGCCAGGCACTGCCTATTAAGAACAGAGAAAAATAACTGCCATATTTGTTCCAAGCCAGAATACAGAAAGAAGGTCTTGTAAGTACTTAATAGGTATTTCAATCAAATGGGACCAGAAATGGAACAGAGGGAACCCATCATGCTGCACTCTCAGGAGTAATTCAGTAACATTTGGAGAAATAAGGAAATGAGAGCTATGGTTTGAGCTTGAGAAAAATAATCTCTGTTTCTGTTTACAGTGTAGGAGAGAGAAGCACTTGTGTCCAGTGGGAAATACCCAATTGGAGTTTCCAGGGAAGGAAAAGTACAGAATCCTTCTAGTAAAAGATTGTTCCTAGAAAAGAAAATAGATCTAAATTCGTTCAGAATCCTAATTGAAACACAAATGAGAAGATTCTACTACTATACAAAAAAACCTTCTAATTCAGAACAATTCCATACATTATGTTATTTAGGAGAGAATAAGATGAATTTAAAAGGTGGATGTCCTGGAATAATTAAGAGACGCTTCTATGATTGCCAACAGTGAAACCAGAAATACAACCTATTACTGAATAAGCGATTAAACTCTCATAAGTTCTGTTTGTGTAAACTCTGCTTGGGTGGCAGTTTCCTGTATTATTGAACTAATTTTTGCATGCATTTGCCTATGCTTTTAGGAGCTATAAATAGAACTGTGCAATTTTTATTGAAATAAACATACATAAGTGAAAGTCATGGTTTTAACTATGCAATTTGTATTAGTTCATTTTTATACTGCTATGAAACACCCAAGACTGGGTAATTTCTAAAGAAAAAAAGGCTTAATGGACTCACAGTTCAGCATTGCTAGGGGCTTCAGGAAACTTACAATCATGGCGGAAGAGGAAGCAAACATGGCCTTCTTCACATGGTGGCAGCAAGAAGTACCGAGCAAAAGGGGGAAAAGCCCCTTATAAAACCATCAGATCTCATGAAGACTCACTCACTGTCACAGGAACAGTATGGGGAAAACCCTCCCATAACTCAATTATCTCCACCTGGTCCTGCCCTTGACATGTGCAGATTATTACAATTCAAGGTGAGGTTTGGGTGGGGATGCAGAGCCAAACCATGTCATAATTCAATGAATATTCTCAAATATGTATAAGTAGGTATGCATTATCAACACCAGAAGAAAACATGAAAAGTGTATTCCTACCACATCAGAAAAATGACTTTCTGGTAAACCCCTTTTATGTCCAGAGGCAAACATGATTCTTTCATTTAACATCCTAGGTTAGCTTCTTTGCTCTTGAAATTTTTTGTGAACAGCATCTTATAGTAGGCATTTTTTTTTCTCCAGCCCATTTTACTACACATACGGTTTAGGGGATTCATTCACTTGGTTGTGCCTACTACCTTTTTAAAAACATTTTAATTATTGAACAGCATTTCATCATATGAAAACCATTGCAGTGTAACTGTCTATTCTCCTATTAAAGGGCATTTGGCTACTTTTACCTTAGGGCCTGTACGAAGCAAGTTGGAATGATAATTCATGTGTGTGTCCACTCTGGGATGTATATTTTTTATTTCTCTCGGGTAAACACCTACGTGTAGAATGATGTGGTCATGGGTGTATATGTGTGTAATTTGTTGTATGTGTATACATGCCCATGAAAGTGGTCAAGATAGACAAATAGTTTACAAATAAATATAGATACAATAGGAAATATATATATGTCATATATGTGTGTGTGTGTGTGTGTGTGCACGTGTGTATATCTCCACCTGGTCCCACCCTTGACTCGTGGGGGTTATTATATATAGGTATAAGCCAGGTGTATATTTTCTATTGTGTTTGTGCTTATAAAATATTTAGTAAAAAGTATACATTCAAATATTTGTGCATTTATACACAAACATATTAATATGAATAAATCATTTATGTTTTATATCTGTGCTACACAAATGATTTATTTAAACATTTATGTATTTAAATGAATATTTATGTATATCTATATAATATATATGTATATAGCCCTTTATTAGTCTAGATGAATTTCATTTTATTGATATATGCATGGTGAATAACTTTTTCCGTTAGATGTTGGGTAAATGAAACACAGTATATGACAGTTTGTGGGATGGACCTAAAGCAATGACAAACACACTTGGATAACATCGCATACACATCCTAAAAGATAAGTGTATTGGTCTGTTTTCACACTGCTAATAGAGACATACCTGAGACTGGGTAATTTATAAAGAAAAAGAGGTTTAATGGACTCACAGTTCCACGTGGCTGGGGAGGCCTCACAATCAAGGCAGCAGGCGAAAGGCACATCTTACCTGGTGGCAGACAAGAGAGAATGAGAGCCAAGTGAAAGAGTGAAAGGGATTTCCCTTCTAAAATCTTCAAATCTCATGAAACTTATTCACTACTGTGAGAACAGTGTGGGGGAAATCACCCCCATGGTTCAATTAACTCCTACTGGGTCCCTCCCATAGCATGTGGAAATTATGGGAACTACAATTCAAGATGAGTTTTGGGTGGGGACACAGCCAAATCAGATCAAGATGAAATGTGATATATTAAGAAACTCAGTTTCTCAACTTAAGAAGCTATAATGACCCAGCCATCCCATTACTGGGTATATACCCAAAGGATTATAAATCATGCTGCTATAAAGACACATGCACACGTATGTTTATTGCGGCACTATTCACAATAGCAAAGACTTGGAATCAACCCAAATGTCCATCAGTGACAGACTGGATTAAGAAAATGTGGCACATAAACACCATGGAATACTATGCAGCCATAAAAAAGGATGAGTTCATGTCCTTTGTAGGGACATGGATGCAGCTGAAAACCATCATTCTCAGCAAACTATCACAAGAACAGAAAACCAAACACCACATGTTCTCACGCATAGGTGGGAATTGAACAATGAGATCGCTTGGACACGGGAAGGGGAACATCACACATTAGGGCCTGTTGTGGGGAGGGGGGAGGGATGACATTGGGAGTTATACCCGATGTAAATGACGAGTTGATGGGTGCTGACGAGTTGATGGGTGCAGCACACCAACATGGCACATGTATACATATGTAACAAACCTGCACGTTGTACACATGTACCCTAGGACTTAAAGTATAATAAAAAAAATAAAAAATTAAAAAATTAAAAATTAAAAATAGAAGCTATAAAAGGACACACACAATCCCCATATACCACAAAATTTTTAAAAAAATACAGACTTAATAAAAATGGAAATATTTTTATTTTCAAAAGATGCTGTTACTATATATATGTAATAGACTGGGGAAAAAACATTAGCGACTCATGTAACAGGCATGGATCTTTTATATGTGGTATCTAAAATAAAAACTTATAACTTGATGATGAGAAACAATATCTTTTTAAAATTTGCATTGGGTAAAAGAACATTATTGCACCATTGCATTCCAGCCTAGGTGACAGAACAATATCCTGTCTCAACAAAAAAAAAAAAAAAAAAAAAGTTTCTTTAAAATTTATGCTGTCTACAAGAGAAATACTTTAAATTTGAAGAAATGCTTTGGGCGAGATTAAAAGAATGGAAAAAACCGATATCACACAACAGTAAAGATGGAAAGCTAGAAAACTTATACTGATACCAGAAAAAGTAGATTTTAAGACAGGGTGTGCTGCTGTAGGTAATACGAGACTTTGCATTGATGACAAAGCTCAGTGTATCCAGGAGAAATCGAAATTACGAATGTATATGTGTTCAATACAATGGCTTCAAAGTCTGTGAATGAGAAACTGAGTGAATAAGAAAGATAGACAAAACCAATAACAAAAAATAGGGGAATATTCTAAAACAACTGTCACAGTAATTGATAGAACAAAGAAGCTAAGTAGACTAAAAGGCAGTCAGTATAGAATATATGAAAAATATTATTCACCACCAAATGTTATTTATACTTATTGCATAGACACCAAAAATTTCCAGAATGTGCATTTTTTTTTCAAGTGCACAGGGAAACTTAACTAAGGTAGACTAACCCTATTCTGGCAATTCCAATGTTTTCTGTCCTTCATTGTTTCTGACAGGAAGTCAGCTATTATTCATGCCATTGTTTTCCTGTATGTACCATGTCATTTTTGTTTTCTTGCTGATTTCAAAACTTCTCCTTTTCATGTTTCCATTTTGGATGTTTCACCCAAGAAAAAACACTGACACCCTGTGACCCTCCTTTTCTCATCTTCCAGCCTGGTAATAATAATACTGATGACTTTGGAAGGATTACAGATAATCTACCTAAAGTGGCTACTCTTTATATTGTATTTCAAGTCTTCTAAAAGAATGAAAGTTCAGTTCCAGTGATTGTGGTCTTCTTTCAGGAACCTAGATACTATTGGGCTCCACCTACAAAATGACTTCACTCTTTAAAGTGAGCCAAGGCCCTAGTCAAATACATCTCAATGGACTACTAGTTATCCCCATGATATGCAGTGGAGTAGAAATCCTGTGCCTGATGGGGTGACCTCCTTGGTTTTCAGCACCAATTCTATCAATTAGTAGGTGGACCCATGCCTAGTCCTAGATGGGCTAGCATGATATGAGCCACTTGGCCTAGCTTAAGAGGAATGCATTGCTCTTTCTATATTTTCCTCTGTGATGTGGATTGGCTATGTCCCCACCTGAATCACATCTTCAATTGTAGCTCCCATAATTCCCAGTGTTGTGGGAAGAACCTGTGGGAGATAATTGAATCATGGGGGCAGTTTACCCCCTACTGTTTCTATCCTGGTGATCTGATGGTTTTATAATGGGTTTCCCCTTTCACTTGGCTCTCTTTGTTTCTTGCCTGATTCCATGTAAGACGTGACTTTCACCTTCTGCCATGATTGTGAGGCCTCCCCAGCCACGTGGAACTGTGAGTCCATTAAACCTGGTTTTTTTGTAAGTTACCCCATCTCAGATATGTCTTTATCAACAGCATGAAAATGGATAAATACACCCTGGTTGCCTGATTTTTTTCTGGAGTATGCCATCCTTGAAATCTGAATTTTGATAAAGAAAGAACTGAGAGTTACACATGGATTTTGGGAACATAGAACAAAGGAAACCCCTTTCCAAAATCTGCCTTATTTCTGGCTTAGGTGGTATATTCTTTCCCATGAATCAATTTAACTGGACAGCATTCTGCATTATGATTTGAGGTAAACCTCCATCCATTGGGAAAGTGATTTTAACATTGTCTGGTCTCCTGTGATTATAGTTTCCTCAGGATTTGCTGTTATGGGGTAGGATTTGGAAGATATAGTAGCCTTCCTAGAAAAAAATATTATCTTAATTTTACTTTCTCATATTGAGTAAAGTGTGACTTTATGATTTCCTCTCAGTGTTCCTTCTCTCACACAGACACACATATGTACACATTTGTACATATACACATTTGTATAAAATCTTTTATATATAGTTTTATATATATCAAATCTATATATAGATATCTAGATCTACATAGAGAAATTTCTATAGAGAAATCTCTATATAGAAAATCTATATATATAGCTATCTATATATACAAATCTCTCTATATATAAATCTATATATTTAGGGAGATTTTATATATATATATAGAGAGAGCGTTTTCATGATATCATAAAACAAGAAGTTTGTTTCTTCTATAATCCAATAACAAAAAATAAACATATATTATAAATTTATACTTGAACTCATAGAAAAATAATGAGAGAAATACTCAAAACATTATCTATTGAAATTCCTACAAGATATCCAGCAACATTTCTGGTAATATTATTTTGGGGAATATGAAAAGTTTTGAGCTGGATAACAATATGAGCACATTATTTTGTAGCTGCTTGAGTGACAGTCCTTAGGAAGTGATGAGGAGAGATTCTTTATGGCTTATTTTTAAGCCGTTGGAAGTTCCTTAGGGCTACACTGAAAATGCGTCTTCTCTGGATTTTCCCTGTTTGACATGATTGTCCAGAGCTTAGATGAAGACATAAAGACATGTTCATCTTACATGGTTTGGAGAAATATTTTACGTTGTAGAGAAAATGAAAATGACTAGTCAAAATATGATGAAACTGAACAGGGAAAGCATAAAGTTTTAAATTTCATTTTTTAAAGGCAGCATTGAGGACTCCTAGTTTAACAGTTTATTAACTCCATTTGATGGATGCATGCTGTCAAGAGAAAGATTACCATCTCAGATTCTGATTAGATCATGCCCAGGGTGATGCATTTATTTCTGATGGCCACATTTTAAGACACACATTGAAAACCTATGGCAAATCCAGAAAAAAGTTTCCCTGAGGTTCGAAGGACTCACAATAGTGTTATGTGAGGATCCATTGAAGGATTCCACATTCATTCATTTATCTACATTTTAGAGACAGGGTGTCACTCTGTTGCTTAGGCTGGAGTGCAGTGGTGTGATCATAGCTCACTGCAGCCTCATCCTCCTGGGCTCAAGTGATTCTCCCACCTCAGCCTCCTGAGTAGCTGGGACTACAGGCAACACAGCAATACTCCTGGCTAATTTTTAAATTTTTTTTGTAGAGAAGGGGTTTTTGCTATGTTTCCCAGGCTAGTCTTGATTTCCTGGCCTCAAGAAATCCTCCTGCCTCGGCCTCCCAAAATGCTAGGATTATAGGCATGAACCACCAGGCCAGTGGATTCCACCTTTTAAGGCCAAAGAAAAGATAGGGGATATGAGATCTGCGTTTTAGTACTGAATATTTGAGGAGCTAACACTTATATGTCTAAGATATACAATATTGATATACAATTATATATGTGAATAATTCATCCTTTTAAAAGGAAATCCTGTCATTGGCAACAATATGAAGGACCCTAGAGTTTACTATGTTAAGTGAAATAAGCCAAGTGCGGAAAGACAAATACCACATGATCTTTCTTCTATGTGGTGTTTAGAAAAGTCAAATACATGGAAATAGAATAGAATGGTGGTTACCGTGGGTGGGAAGGATGGGAAGATGATGGTCAAAGTACCAAAGTGGAGTTCTATAGGATGAGTAGGTCTAGAGAACCAACGTAAAAGAGAAGGATATAGATAATAATATTGTATTGTATATGGTAAGTTTGCCAAGGCAGAAGATTTTAGGTGCTCTTACCACATAAAAAGTATGTATACAAAGAGATGTATATGTCAATGTGCATGACTGTAGCAGTCATTTCACTATATGTAAATATATCAAAGTATCATACTGTACACCTTAAATATATACAACAAACGTTTCTTAAATCATCACATGCATCAGCCAATGCTTGCTCTGATGCACATATGCTATCTCTATGACCAGAAACTCCTTTGAAGGAGCATTAATAGATCAAATGGAAATAGATTCTGAGAATGTATGGCTCATTCTAAAGCTAATTTGAAGGAAAGTAACAAGTAGAGATCTGGATGCCGTCCACCCAGGGAGGATGTGTATCTCAGTGCACTCACATGACAGGTAGCTTTATTTTCCTTCAGTGCATAGAGCATCATTTTAGTCTTCATTTCCTTTTGAAAGTTGTAAGCTCACAATTATTAATGCAGGTGATGTGACTAAGTGCATACAAAGGGAAAAAAAGATGGTGCAGTATTTGTATCTTTTCATTCCACTTTACCCATCTCCATATAGACATGTGTATATACATATACACACATATCTAAATACATATATGTATATCAGAATGAACGTTCCTTTGTTTCTCTCTCTTCCTTCCTTCCTTCCTCTCTCCCATACTGCCTTCCTTCCTTCCTCTTTTCTTTCTTTTTTCTTTTTTCTACTTTTCTTTCTTTCTTTCTTTCTCTTTCTTTCTTTCTTTCGTTGGTCTTTCTGGCTTCTTTCTTTTCTTTCTTTTTTTCTTTCTTCTTATTCATAGCATAAACTTATAATAAAGGAGCTTGCTAAGTAGTATTTTCTTCTTAAAATTTTAGTTCATAAAGCTTAGTATCAGTTTATTGAGTAGTTACCTGTATTAGTCCATTATCATGCTGCTAGTAAAGACATACCCGAGACTGGGTAATTTATAAGGAAAGAGGTTTAATTGACTCACAGTTACGCAGGGCTGCGGAGGCCTGAGGAAACTTACAATCATGGCGGAAGGAGAAGTAAACACATCCTTCACATGGCAGCAGCAAGGAGAAATGCAGAGTGAAGCGAAGGAAAAGCCCCTTATAAAACCATCAGATGTCGTGAAAATTCACTCACTATCACGAGAACAGCATGGAGGTAAACTCCCCCATGATTCAATCACCTCTAACCAGGTCCTTCCTATGATACGTGGGGATTACGGGAACTACAGTTCAAGATGAGATTTGGGTGGGAACGCAGAGCCAAACTTGATCACTACCTTTCTCCTTTAACACTCTGTAACATTAAAAAATGTTCTTACCTGCTGCTTTAGTTTTCTCAAAAGCTGAGCAAGTAGTGAGCTACACAGGAGGCTGAGATAGGAGGATTGCTTGAACCCAGGAGTTCAAGGCTGTAGTGATCTAGGATCATGCCACTGCCCTCCAGCTTAAGCAACAGAGCAAAGTCTTGTCTCAAAAAAATTTGAAAAAAAAGGATCATTTGTCCTTGGTCTTATAGAACAACCTATTCAGCTGCAGGGAAAGCATGTCTTTTGGAAATATTAACTGGGAATTGTGACTTAGAAGTGACAGGTCAGAGACTTGCAGGCTCAGGGGACTGCACGAGGAAAGTTCAAGGGTAAACAGGATCACTCAACGGATCACCCAACATCTCATCTTCTGCTTTTTTTTCCCTCTCATTTTCTATGAAGCCATGAGGGAATTAAGGAGACACAATCAATGACACGGCTCAGAAGACAGCAACTCTCACCATAGGTCTCACTCATTTTTCCTTAATTTAAAGTAAGGAGAGCACAGAAACAATAACCAACAAGCCAAATCTCTCCCACTGTAGCAGGACCAGCCGCAGACAAAACCTCTCAGATACCGGGTTGTAGAAGGAAGGGCTTTGTTCAGCTGGGAGCATCGGCAAGCTACTGCCTTAAAATCCGAGCTCCCCGAGTGCACAATTTCTGTCCCTTTGGAGGGCTCACAACACTAAGGATTTCACATGAAAGGGTCGTGATTGATCTGAGCAAGCAGGGGGTACATGACAGGGGCTGCATGCACCGGTGGTCAGAGAGAAACAGAACAGAGCAGGGAGTTTCACAATGTTCTTCTGTACAATGTCAGGAACATCAGTTTCTAAGTCATGAGCTGATTTTTAGCTACTGGGTTTAGGGCAGGCAGACCCAAACCTGGTTCCGGGCCTGGCACCGGGCTGCCTGTCTTTGGTTTTACTTCCTTGTTTTTTTCTTAAAACAGGTACTAAGTATAAAACAATATAAAACAATATGAGAGGGTTTCTCTCTTTCCTCACCACTGCCTTTTTTGTATGGACTATGGGAGCTATAGGCTCTCCACCCCCTAAAAATTTGCTGAAAATCACTGACATAAAACATACTGATTAATACCATGTTAAAGCAAACTAAATATGGCCTGAGAAGGACTCTGTACTTCTATATTTGAGTCCTTGTGGATGAACTGTAACCTAGCTTAATAGGCAGACAAGATTGAATATTTAATATAGAAGTATGTGCCTGTAACAACAGCTGAGTCTTGACCAATCCCCGTGGCCATACTTCAACCACCTATAGACTGCTAGGTATTCACCCTGTGTTCAAATAAGGCAAATGGCAGCCAGTAACTAATCCAGCTGTTTCTGTACCTTATTGCTGATTTCTGTACATCACTTTCCTTTTTTGTTGTCTATAAATTTGTTCTGACCACGAGGTATCCCTGGAGTCTCTCTGAATCTGCTGGGATTCTGGGGGCTGCCCGATTCGTGAATCACTCATTGCTCAATTAAACTCCTTTAAATTTAATTCAGCTGAAGTTTTTCTTTTAAGAACAAGAAAAGGCATAATACTTTGTTTAATGTGTAGACACAGGAGCCTTCGGAATGAAGATCCAACCTCCCAATAAGGTTCAAAGCTTATATACCATCCTGAGTTTACAGGAAAGATAGTGGCTTGGAACCCTGTGAAACAGGTAGGGGAAGTGGGAGAAGAGGGATTCCATTGAGGAACAATAAATGATTGCTAAGGAGAATGGTTGGGTCAGGGAACAGAGATTAACTGGTAAATAGTTTTTTGTTGAAATGCAAATGACCCTTGGAAACACTCATTCTAGTTGTAAAAAGATGTGCTCAGCTGTGGTTACATCTTGGTCTTCCTTTCTGCAACAGACAATGAGGTAACAGGGAAGGGAAAAAAGACTTGTTCTCCTGTGGGGTCTGGATCTTAGGCAGATACAGGAACTTCAGCTTCTTTGGGAGAGATGGTACAGGGTGGGAGGAAGATCAGACCTTGAGGCTTCTTCAGTGGAGCATATGCCAGTGTGCCATATTTAAGGGTGTTGGTTTCTGAGCCCCGATAAGTTACGATTTCTTTTACTTTTTTTTTTTTTTTTTTTACTTTTTAAAATTTCAATAAGTTTGGGGGAACAGGTAGTGTTTGGTTACATGAATAAGTTCTTTAATGGTGGTTTCTGAGATTTTGGTGCACCCATCACCCGAGCAGTATACACTATACCCAATTTGTAGTCTTTTATCTCTCACCTGCCTTCCACCGTTTCCCCAGGTCCCCAAAGTCCATTGCATCATTCTTCTGCCTTTGCATCCTCATAGCGTATCTTTTTCATATAATGACTTATTTTATTCTGGGTAGATACCTAGGAGCGGGATTGCTGGATCAAATGACAGATCAATTTTTAGTTCTTTAAGGAATCTCACACTGTTTTCCATAGTGGTTGTACTAGTTTACATTCCCACCAACAGTGTAAAAGTGTTCTCTTTCTTTTGCATTTTCAAATGGTTGAAAAAAGTTCAAAAGTACTGTATTTCATGACATGCAAAATTATATGAGATTCAAATTTCAGTATCTAAAAATAAAACATTATTAGGTCTTGGCATGGTGGCTCACACCTGTAATCCCAACACTTTGGGAGGCAGAGGCAGGAAGATCCCTTAAGGCCAGGAGTTTGAGACCAGCCTGGGCAGCATAACAAGACCCCGTCTCTACAGAGAAAAAAAAGAAGAAAAAGAAATTATTGAAACACAGTCATATCCATTCATTGACATATTGTCTGTAGTTGCTTTTGGTCTCTGGGGCATCATTGACAAGGTACACAAAGCCTAAAAGATTTAATATCTATCTCTTTCCAGAAAAAAAAAAGTGTTTCCAGAAAAATTAGTCAATTCTTGCTCTAAGCAAATATTTTCAGGAGATATGATACCCCATGCAATTTACTTGGCTGAATAGGATAATAAGAGTCAATGGGCTTCCACTCTATTTTTAATAATGACACTAAAACAATACGACCATAATGGGAATTTTAGCACTATTAATAATGTTATAGAACAAATACTCACGATGCTCTGAGCTAATACTTGCTTTAATTTTAAAGAAAATTAAAATAATCTTTAGTGTTCTATATAGAGAAGTGGTTTTTGTTTGTTTGTTCCTCAAGCAGCGACTCTTGAGAATGTCAGAGGCATGTGAACCAGAGCAACTTCGTTTTGAATAGGGGCTGGGTAAAATAAGGCTGAGACCTACTGGGCTGCATTCCCAGATGGTTAAGGCATTTTAAGTCACAGGATGATATAGGAGGCTGGCACAAGATACAAGTCATAAAGAGCTTGCAGTTTGCAGTACAGAAGCTAGCCGAAATTCACCAAAATCAAGATGGTGACAAGAGTGACCTCTGGTAGTCCTCACTGCTACACATGGTACTACACCACCAGCACCATGACAGTTTACAAATGCCATGGCAAGGTCAGGAAGTTACCCTATGTGGTCTAAAACGGGGAGGCATGAATAATCCACCCCTTGTTTAGCATATCCATAGAAATAACCATAAAAATGGGCAACCAGCAGCCCTTGGGGCTGCTCTGTCTGTGGAGTAGCCATTCGTTTATTCCTCTACTTTCTTAATAAATTTGCTTTCACTTTACTCTGTGGACTTACCCTGAATTCTTTCTTGTGCCAGATCCAAGAACCCTCTGTTGGGGTGTGGATCGGGACCTCTTTCTGGTAACAGGAAGACTGAAGGAATCCAGTAAGCCTCAGCGCAGCTGTTTTCAGTTAGGTATAGAAGGTGTTCAGAAAAAGAGCATTTCCAAATTAAACATGAAGGCATTTTATCAGAGCCCTTCCTTCCTAAAAACCTGCCTGAGTATCTTATTATAGTCTTCTAAAAAATACAAAGAAGCCGGGCCATTGCTTTCCTTTTCAAAAAATAACTGTCAATTATGTGCCTCAGCTTAGCCCGAAGCTGGTATGGTTGCAAAGAGGCAATGACACCACGCTTGGTTAGCGAAGGTCAGTGTTGGAGATGAGTCTAGAACTGATCAGCTGTGCTGAACGGACAGCTCGTGATTTGACCACAGACTTCAGAAAGGACTGCCTGCAAAACAAAACAAAGACCTGCCATTTTCTAAGAAGCTATTATTAAGTCACAGCTTATACGTGATCTGTTATTTTTAACCCAGATAACATTTTTGCCATCTTTCCACCAAAACAGGAAATGCTTTACATTAGAGCTGTTTCAGAGTTTTTATTTTTCTTTAAATTTCTAAATCAGGCTGTTGGTTACCAATCACATAAGGATACACAAATATAAAAGTATAAGGATGATGCCAAGTATATGTGAGTTTGTATATTCCCTGGAGGCTGAATTTGGTATATTCTATGACTGTCTTCTTGATGGAACTAAAAAGGGAAAGAGAAAATTGAAATTAAGGAAAAAAAAAACCCAAAGTATAGAATGGTGGTTACCAGGAGTGAGGGGGTGGAGGTTAGAGGATTGAGGAAATGTTGGTCAAAGGACAGAAAGTTCCAACTAGACTGAGGGAATACATTCAAGAGGTATACTGTATAACATGATAATTAGACTTAACAACTATGCTTTGTACAGTTGAAAATTGTTAAGAGAGTAGACTTTAACTGTTCTCAACACAAAAGTATGATAAGAATGTGAAGTAATGCATATGATAACTAGCTCAATTTCATCATTCAACAATGCATACATATTATAAAAACATCATATGGTACCTCATAAATATAGATAAGTTTTTGTCAATTAAAAAGGTGATAGAAAAAGCTACGCCACATTGATTGATGTCAATTTCCCATCAGATCTCCCTTTTTACACATATAAATAATGCAGCATTCCTCAGCAGAAAACCACTTTGTGGATTAAGTTGAGCCAAGTCAGCTAAAGTAATCAACATGGGAACTTTATGGCTTTTGCAAAGAAGTTGCCTAATGCCAACAGAAAAAAAAGCAAAGCAAATAACCACATAAATGATATTGAGAAAACACACTGCTCTAACCAAGGGCTTCAGTCAGCAGCAAATGGGTAACTGGCCTAGGTATTGGCCCTAGGAGATAATTTTCTAAGAGAAAAGAAGGTACGGTAACCACCATGGCCCTGGGGAGGGGGAGGGTAGCAAGATCCTAGCTGCAGACAGATCTACTCAAAAGTTTTAAACAAGAAGGTTTAATGAAAAGACTATTTTTTTTTTTTTTTTTTTTTTTTTTTT
>NW_012118032.1:1136510-1148660 GCF_000951035.1 Colobus angolensis palliatus
TCGACTCCCACTTTCCATCATAGTCTGAACAAATCTTTCAGGTTAAGAGTGCCTTAGCTGAGGAGGAAGCCCATTAGATGGTTTGGGGTCCTTAGAATTTTATTTTTGGTTTACATTGGTCATTAACCGTATGTGACTACTTTAAGTTAATTAAAATGAGTAATGATTAACCATTCAGTACCTGAGTTATAATTGCTAAATTTCAAGTGCTCTGTAGCCATACATGGCTAGTGGCTACCATTTTGGACAGCCAAGAATAGAACATTTGCATTATTTCAAATAGCTGTGTTGGATAGTACCAGTCTTGGAAAAATAACTCAGGGTATAGCAGAGCAAAGATGCCTCTATAAGCAGTTAACTTTTAGATGTATAGTATGAAGCAAGGAGAGGGAAAGGTGTGAATGAGTGAAATGTAAAAAAAAAAATGACTTTAATATATATGAATTGCATTAAAATTATACCTAAAGTTTAGAAATGTATCTTTTTTTTCAAATCTCAAGCAATAGTTTGTAAACTATACAAAAATAATAGCTTAGGACTATGAATACACATAAAATAGGCTTTATAAAAATAGAAAAAAGTCATTAAATTTTGAATGACTGTTTTCTAGTAGTTATTTTCCCTCTCTAAATATATTAAAGAAATTCAAATTGTGTGTGGATACAGAGCCAACTAAAACTTCCTTGTTCTTTCATAGCTTTCCCCATTTGTAGTCTATAATCTCTGGAATTGAAAACCACAGCCATTTGCTCTTCTTCTGAACGTTATATTTTTAGTAATAATATTAATGTTTTTTCTTACATGTTTTTGATACAGTGTCTCACTCTGTCACCCAGGCTGGAGTGCAGTGGCACCATCTCTGCTCACTGCAACCTGGACATCCCAGGCTCAAGTGATCCTCCTACTTCAGCATCCCAAGCAGCTGGGACTTCAGGTGTGCGCCACCATGCCCGGCTAATTTGTTTGTAGAGACAGGGTCCGAGTAAGTTTTCCAGTCTGGTTTTGAACTCCTGGGCTCAAGCAATCTGCCCATCTTAGCCTCTGAAAATACTGGGATTACAGGCATCAGCCACTGCACCAGTCTGTTCTTTTTAATTCTTTCCAAATGACCTGTGATTTTTGGGAGTTCACATGCTTTTCAGATTAAAACAAAAAGCAAAAACAGGAAACCTATTGCTCAAGTGATACTAAAAACAACATTATGAATTTAAAAAATAATTTTCCATTTTATTTAATTAGCTTTTCTTCTCATGGTACCCAGGCAGGTTTAAAATATCATTGGGAATAAACAACAAGTAAAAAAAATTAAAAAAGACAGATGTTCATAGTGTACACTAAATATAAAACTAAAGCAAAAATATAGCATTCTTATTTTCTCTGCCCTGGCTAAATAATGATATTTTAATTTTTAAAATACACTGTCAACAGCAACTGTTTCCTTTAAAAATTTTCCTTACAGAAGAGAGAATTCAGGACCAAGTGTTGATGTCTAAAGAAGTAATTTATAGTAATGGTAATTACAACTTACTTACATATTTACAAATAAGGATTCTTATGTACTCTTTATTTGTAAAAAAAAAAAAAAAAAATTAATAGGTCTCACTGTGTTGCCCAGGCTGGTCTTGAACTCCTGTGCTCAAGCAATCCACCTGTCACGACCTCCAAAAGTGCTGGGATTACAGGCTTGAGCCACCGCGCCCAGCCGAAAAGACTATTTCTAAAGAAGATTGTACTTCTTCACACCTTTGGGCAATTTGCACCCTCGGATTTGCACTAGCAAGATTATTACGTTTTAACCAACCTTGGCAGTAAAGAAAAAGGGAATGCTTATCAGAACCTCTAGAGTTCTGATGTGCTAAACAGAGCCATGGAAGACCTGACGAGCAGTTCTATGTAAGGAGACAAGCCCTACCGTGTATTGAAACATATTGACAACCCTGTTTAAGTAAAATATTAATAGTATCCAAATATGGAGTGACAGACAAGTTTAACAGAATAAAAAGTTCAGAAATACACCCAACTACACATGGAAATTCAACAAATAAAACAATGATATTGCCAGTCAATAGGGACTTCTTTATATACACTTTTGGGGAACTGAAATAAAATAGATTCCCTGCCCCACATAATGCACAAAAATAAAATCCAAATGAATTACGGGTCTATGTGGAAAAAATTTGAAAGTGTATAATTTTATCAATAAAAATGAATAACTTTTCTAAAACCTGGATATGTAGGAATGCTTTAAAAGTGATGCAAAGTACAAATGCAATTAGATGATGGATGGATGGATAGATAGATAGATAGATAGATAGATAGATAGATAGATAGATAGATAGATAGATTATGGATACATAGTAGATACCATTTCTCAATTATTAAATCAGCAAAATTATAAAAGTTTGACATCACATTCTGGTGATGAGGCTACTGGAATATGTCTCACACATACACAGAGAGTAATAATTTAAAAGGGGCAACGTTTATGGAAGAGGATTTGACAACTTGTACCAGAGCTACATATATTTTTACCCTTTGACCAACAGTCTCACTTCTGGGAAATGACCACTGAAAACATACCCTCATGAATGCAAATATATATATTTACAAAGTTGCATATTTCTACATGGTCTGTAACTGCAAAATATAGAAAGTTGTATAAATGACTATAAGAGATTGTGTTTATTAAAAAGTGCATATATACATCATAAATTATCACGCATTTGTATAAAATGAGAAAGATATCTATTGACCTTCTGAGGGATAAAAAGCATTACTTTTATAAATTATTTTTAAATGTTTCAGAAAAAATGATTATTTAGATAGATAAATAAATAGATGTTAGAGATGATGACAGGTGATACAGATAGATAAGATGAGATAGATAGATGGATAGACAGATAGGCCAATAGATTGGAAAGATAGATGATTGATTGATAGATGGATGAATGATGGATACCTGATAGCTAGAGATGGATAAGCAGATAGATTCTCCAAGAGTTAATTTAAATATTTGTTTTCTGACTTAATAAATGCCAGATATGTTTGAATAAATCAAATACTACTTTTAAAAAGCAATAAACAAAACAAAGCTAGTGTTGAACTTCCAACAATAAGCCCTCTATAAACAGATCTACTCTTTAAAATATCAGTGAAACTTGCATAAAAATCAATACTTAGTTAATTTTCAGGGCAAAGTCTATCTCCACTAGTCAATACAAATAAAACAGCATCCAAATAAAATGTAAAGTTGCAAGCTTAGCAATTAAGATGCATACTTCCTAATACCACCATCAAAGCAGCAACAACAACTGATTCACTATTTACCAAAGAGAGACGGTTCAGTACATTTCCCAATATTTCCTCTGAAAACAACACAGAACAACGAAAAGGACAAAGGCACCTGCAGGACACCCACATTCCCAACATAAATCTATGACAGAGTGCGCCCGCTCTTCAAAATAACTGTAAGTATAAAAAATAAATTAAATAAAATAATCCTCCAAATTCCAGAGATCCATCTCTTGTGCTGAGAGGCAATGATGTATAACCTGGCCAGATGTGGGGAAGAGAGAAGAGAAAAAAATAAGAGAGCTCTTCTACAACTTCTATGGGTTGCCATGAGAATATTTTCCAAATTATTAATGAAAACATTATAATGAAAGGAGGTAGTACCGCATCATGGACTTCATTACAGTAAAAACAGAGGAGATCAGACTCTGGCATTGTCGCTGAGTGATAGTCGGTTGGTACACAGCTCATCTTCCCGGCATTTGGATTCCTGAATTCTCAAACAAGTTGATAGATTGACTTAACTGTTGGATACCACCCCATGAATTGTCTTCAAAGGGACCCTTTGATGATCCAGAAGTGCATGTATGAATTTTTTCTGGGAGATGGTCACAGCTTTGCTCAGTCTCAATGTTATGTCTGGCTCAAACAAAGACAAGGACCACTCAGCCGGTCAATCCACTGTTAAAATTAAAACTTCAGCCATATTAAATTTCAGGGAGTTTAATTGAGCAATGAAGGATTCACAAATCTGGCAGCCCCCAGAATCGCAGCAGATTCAGAGAGACTCCAGGGGTGCCTTGTGGTCAGAACAAATTTATCAACAAAAAAAGTAAAGTTACCTACAGGAATCAGAAGTGTGTTACAGAGCAACTGGATTGGTTACTGGTTGGTGTTTGCCTTGTGTTAACACAGTTTGAATACTCAGCAGTCTATGAGTGGTTGAAGTACCGCCTCTGGGATTGGCCAACACTGAGCTATGGTTACAGATGCATACTTCTATGTTAGGTTTTCAATCTTGTCTACCTATTAAGTTAGGTTGCAGTTCATCCACAAGGACTCAGATATAGAAATACGGAGTCCTTCTCAGGCCATATTCAGTTTGCTTAAACACCACGAAGTGCCTCTCAGTTCTAACATTGTCTGAGAACTGGGGCTTTTGTAGATCCTGAGAAGTGAGGCATTCAGATTAGAATTCCTCTCTCTATAGACACATATTTGGCTTGGGATTTGGTTTTGGAAATATCTAATTCTATTTATTAAATTATCTTTATTCAGTAAGTTTTCTAAGCTAACTTTTTTTTATTCTTTGGCAAATACTTCAGACATTGTGCCATTCTACCAAAAGAGAAACAGGCACTCAGGTCATTGCCTTGGCCAACATAAATTCTCTCCTGTGGTTCATTTATGATTTGTTCTTCCTACCTCTTCATTCCTGGCTAAAATTAAATGTATGGGCTGTAAGCTACAAAGTATTATATATCTCTATTTCTGATAAACTCAGGCATTGACTTCGAACAATCTAAAGAGAAAGATAAAATTCCCATTTTTTAATCATGCATCCTTTCATATTATAATAGAAGCACATTTTATCCTTTCATATATAATACATATAATTACATAATTGTAATCTAGAAGTTCCCACTGCATATTTGCCTCTTTATTATAGTTTCTTAATATTTTCACTCCAAAGACAAAAGAGAACTGAAACATAATGACCAAAAAACTATCCAGTTGCATAATGAAATCGTAGCTCAAAGCTATAACCAACAAATATGATTCTGAAAAGCTATTTTGCCTGCACAATATAACTCAATAACAATGCTAAATGCTTTTAGTTTGGGGACTACTTATGAATGCTTCTATAATGATTGCTCAATTCTGTAAGCAGTATCCTGACAGTTACAATCAAACCCGCTATTCTAGCTAACAAGGGAATAGATAGCCCTGTTCCATGAAAATCTTTGAAATGCAACAATATTATCCATTTTGGGTACAATAGGCTTAATTATAGGGTCATCACAGGGTATTTTAGATACTCAATAAATTGAACTGTGTGAGAAGGGGTGAATTTTGATGTCAGTTTAAGTGAGCCCTTTTATTTCTCCCCATCATTTGTAATGTGTTTATTACAAAATCTATCTAGTTTGAGGCAGAACTGCATGGTTGAATATGTGTTTACTTTTCCTACTGCCACGTTTACATACTGATATTCAGAACATTAGGATTTTTTGTCAGTTATGCAAAAAATGAAGAGGCTTAGTTCTTACTACCAAATGCAAAGACAGATGTTGTCCCTAAGCTAATATAACAACGTTTTAAATGGGACCTGTGGCATAATATTATGGCACAAACATTACGGTATGTTTTATAATTATGCATTTTAATGGATTCAAGTAAATCCTGCTTCTATTACATTTTGCTCCATTAGAAAAAGTATCACAATCAATGTTCAGCTTGGCTCTTATTTGTTTACATTTTATATAGTGATGAACTGAAACAGTCCTTAAGTCCTCACCCCTGTTCACTTAATAACTATCTATAAACTACTGTGGCACTGGTGTTACTTCAACTCATGGATGAGAAAATTGAGTCTTACAGCGTTTAATTTTCATCTCACTGAAACCACCTTTGCAAAAATTATAACTGAAGAAATGATGACAGTGAAAGAGGTCAGACCTAACTAACTCCATCTTGCTTCTAACCTTTAAACTGTCCTTCTTCATTCCTGGGTGTAGGCCGATCTAGCCTTGGGAAGGAATTCAGTTTATGGTTTGGCTCTGAAACAAAATTGATAATAGCCCTTTCCTGAACAAAAAACACTTCGTGCCTGGCACCAGTCTGCCTTTGTAGGATTAACAAAGTAGCTATGAGATTAGAAATTATAGTTTGGAGGTCATATAGCCTCTGGCTGCAAGAGACTGAACTTCCTCAAATTGTTCCTGGGGATCCCATCACTGTTGTGAAACCTAAGATCAGTGACTGAGATATTTGGCAGACCCTGCACTGGATGGATCAGCTGACACCACCCAGACAGGTCATCTGGCTCAACCAGTTCTGCCATCCCACCCAGGAACAGAAAACAGCAAGAAAACCTCACTTCAACCCCCTATGATTCCATCTCCAACTCAACCAATTAGCACTCCCCACTTCTGGAGCCCCCACCTGCAAAATTATCCTTAAAAACTCTGGTCCTGGCTGGATGCAGTGGCTCATGCCTGTAATCTCAACACTTTGAGAGGTTGACGCGGGCTGATCACTTGAGGTCAGGAGTTCAAGACCAGCCTGGCCAACATGGTGAAACCCTGTCTTTATTAAAGATACAACAACAACAACAACAAAATTGAAAAGAAAAGAAAAAATTAGGCTTGGTGGTACTCACTTGTAATCCCAGTTATCTGGGATGCTGAGGCACAAGAATTGCTTGAACCTGGGAGACAGAGGTTGCAGTGAGCCGAGATCGTGCCACCGCACTCCAGCAGGGATGACAAAGTGAGACTCTGTCTCAAAAAAAAAGAAAGGAAAGGAAACACTAACAACAACAAAAAAAAACCCTCTGACCCCTGAATGCTCAGGGAGACTGATTTGAGTAATAATAAAACTCTCCTTCTCCACTGCAATTTCCTTGTCTTGATAAATGGGCTGTGTCTAGACAGGGGACAAGGTGAACCCATTGTATGGTTACATAACTAGTAAATGGTTATTCTGATATCTCAATCCAAGCAGTCTCACCAAGGATCTCGTGCCTTCATCATTAAAAAGTAATTATATATTTTTCTAATTCACTACGAAGACACAAGTATTATCATTTGTACTCAAAACTTCCTTTTCTAAACCAGTGTACAGAAGGGAGAAGAGGATGTAAGTTATATGTAAGGCAGAAAGGAAATGTAATTAAAAATTGAGTATCCAGGAGAGTCAAATGATGGAAAGGAACAACGTTTGGGGCTACAAAGGAAAAAATAAACAGGGAGCAGGGGATGTCGACTATGGAATCTTTAAAGGTAAGTTCTATTTGGGTAGGTGAAGTAGTGAAAAAGGTGGTAAGAGAAGAGAAAGGAAAAAAACAGTCAGGCAGGCAGTTAGGGTGGGTCTTCCCATTGAATCCTTTGAAACAAAAGAACAGCCTGCAGGCAGAGATAAGGTAAGTTGCACAGCAGGGCTTGCCCAAGACATGCCCACAGCCACACAGATAAAAAAGGCTACACAGATGACTTGCCCAGACATGCATGCAATGAAAATTTCCATCTCCTGACACATGCCCAGTAAATAGAACAAAACATTATGGAGTAACTCAAGTTAAGGGTTCATGTGTGCATTAGGAGAATGGGGTAGAGCTTCCAGAAATATGTGCCTTGTGCAAATGAGACACCCAGACCTCACTGGTTTCTTATAAAAGCCTTTGCATTCAATTGTAAAAATGGCAACCCTCTTCCAGGTCCCCTCTCGGCAGCAGAGAGTGTTCTTCTTTTGCTTATTAAACTTTCACTCCAACTTCGTCCTTTGTGTCCATGCTCCTTAATTTTCTTAGTCATGAGACAAAGAACTCTGGGTGATACCTCCCAATGAGAGACTGCTACAATGTGGTGCACTGGCAAGCCTGTAACAGTGCCATTCCTGATAAAAACAACATTGAGTAAAGAAATGGAGGAGGGTCTTGGCAAGACTTGGACTGCCCAGTATGATGGTGTTGACAAAAAGAGTCCAACTCTGTAAAATATTTGAAGAGATTTATTCTGAGCCAAATATGAGTGACCATGGCCCATGATACAGCCCTCAGGAGGTCCTGAGAACGTGTGCCCAAGGTGGTCGGGGTGCAGCTTGGTTTTATACATTTTAGGGAGACATGAGACCTCAATCAAATACATTTAAGAAAGACAGTGGTTCAGTCCAGAAAGGCAGGACAACCTGAAGCAAGGCGGGCAGGGGGTGCTTCCAGGTTATAGGTAGATTTAAATTTTTCTGGTTGACAATTGGCTGAGTTTATCCAAAGACCTGAGATCAATAGAAAGGAAATGTCTTATCGTCTGCATGGTGATAAGAGGTTATGGAGTCCAAAGTTTTGTTACGCAGATGAAGCCTCCAAGTAGCAGGCTTCAGAAAGAATAGATTGTAAATGCTTCTTACCAGACTTAGGGTCTGTTGATGTTAATGCCAGAGAGATATAATGAGGCATATTCGACTCCCACTTTCCATCATAGTCTGAACAAATCTTTCAGGTTAAGAGTGCCTTAGCTGAGGAGGAAGCCCATTAGATGGTTTGGGGTCCTTAGAATTTTATTTTTGGTTTACATTGGTCATTAACCGTATGTGACTACTTTAAGTTAATTAAAATGAGTAATGATTAACCATTCAGTACCTGAGTTATAATTGCTAAATTTCAAGTGCTCTGTAGCCATACATGGCTAGTGGCTACCATTTTGGACAGCCAAGAATAGAACATTTGCATTATTTCAAATAGCTGTGTTGGATAGTACCAGTCTTGGAAAAATAACTCAGGGTATAGCAGAGCAAAGATGCCTCTATAAGCAGTTAACTTTTAGATGTATAGTATGAAGCAAGGAGAGGGAAAGGTGTGAATGAGTGAAATGTAAAAAAAAAAATGACTTTAATATATATGAATTGCATTAAAATTATACCTAAAGTTTAGAAATGTATCTTTTTTTTCAAATCTCAAGCAATAGTTTGTAAACTATACAAAAATAATAGCTTAGGACTATGAATACACATAAAATAGGCTTTATAAAAATAGAAAAAAGTCATTAAATTTTGAATGACTGTTTTCTAGTAGTTATTTTCCCTCTCTAAATATATTAAAGAAATTCAAATTGTGTGTGGATACAGAGCCAACTAAAACTTCCTTGTTCTTTCATAGCTTTCCCCATTTGTAGTCTATAATCTCTGGAATTGAAAACCACAGCCATTTGCTCTTCTTCTGAACGTTATATTTTTAGTAATAATATTAATGTTTTTTCTTACATGTTTTTGATACAGTGTCTCACTCTGTCACCCAGGCTGGAGTGCAGTGGCACCATCTCTGCTCACTGCAACCTGGACATCCCAGGCTCAAGTGATCCTCCTACTTCAGCATCCCAAGCAGCTGGGACTTCAGGTGTGCGCCACCATGCCCGGCTAATTTGTTTGTAGAGACAGGGTCCGAGTAAGTTTTCCAGTCTGGTTTTGAACTCCTGGGCTCAAGCAATCTGCCCATCTTAGCCTCTGAAAATACTGGGATTACAGGCATCAGCCACTGCACCAGTCTGTTCTTTTTAATTCTTTCCAAATGACCTGTGATTTTTGGGAGTTCACATGCTTTTCAGATTAAAACAAAAAGCAAAAACAGGAAACCTATTGCTCAAGTGATACTAAAAACAACATTATGAATTTAAAAAATAATTTTCCATTTTATTTAATTAGCTTTTCTTCTCATGGTACCCAGGCAGGTTTAAAATATCATTGGGAATAAACAACAAGTAAAAAAAATTAAAAAAGACAGATGTTCATAGTGTACACTAAATATAAAACTAAAGCAAAAATATAGCATTCTTATTTTCTCTGCCCTGGCTAAATAATGATATTTTAATTTTTAAAATACACTGTCAACAGCAACTGTTTCCTTTAAAAATTTTCCTTACAGAAGAGAGAATTCAGGACCAAGTGTTGATGTCTAAAGAAGTAATTTATAGTAATGGTAATTACAACTTACTTACATATTTACAAATAAGGATTCTTATGTACTCTTTATTTGTAAAAAAAAAAAAAAAAAATTAATAGGTCTCACTGTGTTGCCCAGGCTGGTCTTGAACTCCTGTGCTCAAGCAATCCACCTGTCACGACCTCCAAAAGTGCTGGGATTACAGGTGTGACCCATGGTGCCCAGACCAATAAGTTTTTGTTTTTGTTTTTGTTTTTTTGAGTCAGAGTCTTGCTCTATTGCCAAGCTGGAGTGCAGCGGCGTGATCTTGGCTCACTGCAGTCTCCGCCTCCTGGATTCGAGTCATTCTCCT
Organism: Colobus angolensis palliatus; assembly: GCF_000951035.1. Lineage (NCBI taxonomy): Eukaryota > Metazoa > Chordata > Mammalia > Primates > Cercopithecidae > Colobus > Colobus angolensis. Next base: position 1,146,809 of record NW_012118032.1, read on the forward strand.
GCCTTAGCCACCTGAGTAGCTAAGTTTATAGGCACCCGCCACCACACCCAGGTAAGTTTTGTATTTTTAGTAGAGATGGGGTTCCACCATGTTGGTCAGGCTGGTCTCAAACTCTTGGCCTCAAGTGATCTACCTACCACAGCTTCTCAAAGTGCTGGGATTACAGACATGAGCCACCGTGCCTGCCCCCGGCCCCATACACCTTTTTAAATTATGGATTATTACTTCCGTGTGAGAACTTCCTGAAAATGATTCCTATGTGATGCTAGTCATGGTGATACAGGCAGGAAGTAGGGAAATTCTGTGTAGAAGAGGGCAGATTCCTGGCAAAGGTCCCACCCCTGGAAACTGTGGCCCTAAATGAGAACAGTTATCCCTGTTTTTCTGCCAAAATGTTACTTTTTTGGCCCACTCTCCCTCCCTGTCCTGTGCCCCTATAAACTCCAGACCTCAGCTGGCAGAGAGACAAGTGGCACATGTCAAGAGGAGAAAAAGCAACTGAGCGTCAGAGATTACAGATGGGATCGATGCAGCTTAAGTTCAGACAGCACGACTTCAGTGAGAAGCTTGCCCAGAGATGGCCAGGCTTCTGGGAAAGATCACCTTCTTCCCACACCCTCCCCTTTCCAGTTCCCCTTCTGCTGAGAGCCACCTCCACTGCTTAAAAAATACCTCTGCATTCATCATCCTTCAAGTCCATGTGACCTGATTCTTCCTGCAGGTGGGACAAGGACCCAGGTACCAAGAGAGCAGGGTGTAAAAGGCTGTCACCCTGACTCTCCACTGATCTGGTTAACACTTAGCTGGCTGTGGACAGCAACTGCTAAAAGAACATTAACTGTAACACACTCCTAGACCCTGCCTTGGGGCCAGAACCCAAAATCACTCACCCCAGCTCCTGCACCCGCTCACCTGCCTGTTCCCCTCCCACAAGGGGAAGTAAATGAACCACACCCCTGTCCCAAGTCCATCCCGTGAGGGGGTCACAGGAACTCTCCTGTGTCAGTGGGGTTTTTTGATGAAACATGTCACTTTTCATGTAAAAGGCTACTGTGAATTCTGCAGCATCTTTTTGATTTTGCTTTTCTACACTGTAGAGCCCACACACTTTTCTCTGAGAAATCCACTGGGATAACAGATTCAATGAAATAGCTCTGCTTGACAGAAATTTCACATATTCCTCAGAGAAAATGAAATTTCTAATCAGTTTTAAGCAAAAATATTCTTTTATCTTGCCCCAGCTGGTACAAATGGAATCTAAACAAATCCTACAAAGGAGCAAGATTGAAAATACGAATTTTGAAGTTGACAGTCAACCAGCTATGTATATTTTTGTGTTGGAAAGAATTCCCTCAATACTTTACACCCCAAGTGGGGCCATTAAACACAACAACAACCACTGCTTTGACATTTAGCACCGGAATCCATCACATTTGGTAAAGGAACAAATCTCTGTGGGAAAGCAATTGTATTCTTGAAAGTGTATATTCCGTGAATTCTCTCTACGTTTCAGCTCTGTGACACCCTGAACAAATGTGCAGAATATTTGGTAGTTTGTGTTTTTTTCCCATATTCTTCAAACTTTTTTTTCTTTCTTTCTTTTCTTTCTTCCTTCCCTGACTTTTCCTTTTCTCTTCTCTTCTTTCTTCCTTCCTTCCTTCCTTCCTTCTTTCCTTTCTTTCTTTCTTTCTCTTTCTTTCTTTCTTTCTTTCTTTCTTTCTTTCTTTCTTTCTTTCTTTCTTTCTTTCTTTCTTTCTTTCTTTCTCTTTCTTTCTTTCTTTCTTTCTTTCTTTCTTTCTTTCTTTCTTTCTTTCTTTCTTTCTTTCTTTCTTTCTTTCTTTCTTTCTTTCTT
>NW_012118032.1:1150755-1158645 GCF_000951035.1 Colobus angolensis palliatus
ATGAATCCAGAGACGTCCAAATTAAAGTTGTAACTTTGCAGACCGTGGAGTCTTCATGAGGGTTCTATTGCTACTGTAAAGCAAAACTGAAATTCTAAATCCCCAATCAACTGAACAGACGGTCTTCTCTTGTCCAAGGCGATCTCCCCCCTCCAAAACATCTGAAAGACTAGTTCAGGCCGTGACTGAGAAGTGTCAGACAGGCCTTGTCATACCTGTTCCCTTTGGAGCTTATATCCAGCAGAACTAAGGCTGAAACAGAGCTCATAAGACTGACAAAACAGACCCTTCTGTGGCAATAAGATACCAAATTCCAACCTGACTCTGGTATAACATCACGTGACAGATTGCAGACCCTGAAGGAAATCAAAGTACTTTATTCCAAAATAGATTTTCTTTGAGATATTTTGAAATGGCCCCGTAAAGCCATTGCTCGTGGGACAAATGTGCATTTTTTAGGCAATCTCCTTCCCTTTCTTTTCCTGATCCTGAAAGATTTAACTAACAATCTGACATTTAAGCCCTAGAAAGACAGACCTTTACCATCTATTGTCTCTGAACCGTGCTACTCATAGGCTTCATCTATGTAACAAGAACCTTGGCTTCTGCAACCCCCTTAACTCAAGCATTTCTCTCCGCTGATTTCAACTCTTTAGGCAAAGCTTTAACTCTTTCAACCAATTGTCAATCAGGAAATCTTTGAATCCACCTATGACCTGGAAGCCCCTGCTTGGAGATGCCTTGTCTTTCCCAGCCAAACTAATGTATACATTACACGTATTAATTTATGCCTTTGCCTGTAACTTCTGTCTTCCTAAAATAAAACTAACCTGCAACCCAAGCAGCTTGGGCACATATTCTCAGGACCTCTTGAGGCTGTGTCATTCATATTGGGCTCAGAATAAATCTCTTCAGTAGTTTACAGAGTTTGGCTCTTTTTTGTCAATATGTCAATACTATGAGCCCAGTTAAAAAAGAAAGGCAAACTGAAATTTTTACTTAACATTGATTAATCAGTAATTAACAAGGCAGTATGGTAAAACATAAGATATTCAAAGTGAAACTGATAGTTATTCAAAAGAAGCTAAACATAAGATATTAAGATGAGTTAACAAAAATGTCCAAAAACTATCCAGTATTCTAAACAGTTAAAAAAGAAAAAAAAAAAAAGATATATACTAAGAAAAATCAAAGTATGGGAAAGGACAATTTTTAAATTCCACACATAATTAAACATGCAAAACATGCCAAAAAATAAGTAAATGGGTTTTGATAGAGACGTACAGTGAAAAGTTGACCAATGAAAGATAAGACATTTAAAATTAGTCAATAAAAGGTAAAATAAACCCATAGGCTGGGTGCAGTGGCTCACACCTGTGAGCACTTTGGGAGGCTGAGGAAGGTGGATCACTTGAGCCCAGAAGTTCAAGACCAGCCTGGGAAACAGCAAAACCCCATCTCTACAAAAAATAAAAATGAAAAGAATTAGCCAGAGATGGTGGTGTGTGCCTGTAGCCCAAGCTACTCTCGAGGCTGAGGTGGAGGATCACTTAAGCCCAGGAGGTCGACGCTGCAATGAGTCATGATTGCACCACTGCACTACAGCTTGGGCAACAGAGCAAGACCTTGTCTCAAAAACCAAGCCAACCAAAAAACCCAAAACTAAAAGCAAATAAGCATGAAATGCACACACACACATATGACAGCAAGATCAGTTCTTCTCATTAACATTCACCTAGGAGGGCAACTGGGATGTTTTCGACTAACTCATTCTCAGGGTTGGAATTTTAAGAATACACCATGACTTGGAAATATGTTACAAAGGAAGCGAAACCTTTTTCTTATTTCTACACTTTTCCCACTGCTAGAATCCCACAGCTAGAATGATATTCATGACCATCCTGAAACAAAATATAAGAATGGGTAGCAGATGTGTGTGCATATGTGTGTGTAACATTTGCTCTACCTGATAGGTGGAATTTAGTTTTTCATTTGATTTATTTCATTTTCTTCATCTTCCTTTGAAATTTTTTCTATATAGAATTCTTGTTACTTTTTAAGTAAAATTGCAAAGAATGGGTATCACTACAATACACATTTTTAAAAAGTTACATCATTGTGGAATGAAAATGGTATCTTGCTTTGAAAGTAAAAAACTTATCAATGCCCTTTTCTGAGTAGAAATTCAGTATAAAAAAAATCACTCAACAAAGAGAAGTCAATTTTTTAATTGGAATTGGAATGAATTGGAACTGAACATACTCTGCAAGAGAGGAAAGTGCTTATTCTTTGACCATCTCCCAAGAGACACGCTGTATATAAACATCTCAAGAAAATGAAGGAACTTTATTTTTAGTAACTTTGTACAGAAACCTTGCTATGTTCTACCACTTTTTTTCTTTTCTTTTCATTTTTTTTTTTTTGAGATGGAGTCTCACTCTGTTGCCCAGGCTGGAGTGCAGTGGCACAATCATGGCTCACTGTAGCCTCAAGCTCCTGGGCTTAAGCAATCCTCCCACCTTGGCCTCCCATACAGTTGGGACTACAGGTGTGCTCCACCACACCCAGATAATTTTTTAAATTTTTTTGTGAAGATGGAGTTTTGCCATGTTGTCCAGGCTGGTCTCAAGCTCCTGTCTCAAGCAGTCTTCTCATCTGCACCTTCCAAAGTGTTGGGATTACAGCCATGAGCCACTGCACCTGGCCTTGTTCTTCAATCTTTCTAAGATAAACCACACAGCTGCTCTGTGTAACATGGTTGGTGGAGGTGAGAGTAACTAGTTTCTGAGATTTATTAAACGTGCTTGTAATCATTATAATTTGATTAATGACAGTAATTAAATGTTGCATGCATTGCTGCAAGAGAGCTTTCACTCATCCAATTAGTTAATTACATGGGTAGGGAAAATAAATGCCACTATGTTCTTCTGGTATCACCCGACTGTGGATACAAATGTCATCACACTAAGACTATGCCAATGACTCAGGTTACGAGTTTAATACCTGAAACTAGTCAACTTTTCAACATATATATATTCGCTACTAAATGCCAACCATTTGGTTGTTGCTACTGAAGATATGGCTCTCAACAAAATAAAGATGCTGCTTCATGAGCTCTTTAAATAAATGTGTTCACGCATTAATTGAATGTGTAGGATAAATGCAATTTATGTCCTTTTGTCTTTCCTTCCTTCCACTGGAAGTTTTCAAGCAGTTAAATAAGTTATTTCTGGAATGTGACCAATGAACCCCAAATTTAAATTAAATTGATTGAAATTGATGCTTTCTAGTACAGACTTTATCCTTAATTCTTACTACATGCTCTGAGGCTTCCTGCTTGAGGCACAAGACAAATGGGACTGATTGTGTCTGTGTATATGAAAGTAACATAAAAAATATATAAACTGTAAATAAAAAATATCTACATATATAAATGACACCATTGTAATATAAAACTTTTCTAACAGTGTTAATTAGTGTCATTTTTGCAAGCAGCATTTTTTTTTTTTTTTTGAGACAGGGTCTTACTCTGTTGCCCAGCCTGGAGTGCAGTGGTGTGATCTCAGCTCCCTGCAACATCCACCTCTTGGGTTCAAGGGATCCTCTCACCTCAGCCTCCAAGTAGCTGGGACTACAGGTGCTACCACCCTCAAATAATTTTTGTACTTTCAGTAGAGATGAGATTTCACCATGTTGGGCAGGCTAGTCTTGAACTGCTGACCTTAAGTGATCTACCTGCCTCATTCTCCCAGAGTGCTGGGATTCCAGGCATGAGCCACCGTGTCTGTCCACAAGCAGCAATGTTAACAGTCATCTATAAAAATAGTTTTAGGTAGTAACTTTTGATTCTTTACATTTTATGTATCTCTACATCTGTCTGTAACTGTCATTGGAAGAAAATATAGACTTGCGAGCTTGTAGGGAATACTGGAAATGATACACTTTTTGGCAATTTTTTGGTCTGGATCTAGCTGGCCACTGGGGTTTCTTACTCACATTTTTTTTTTTTATTTTAATCTCAGTTTTGTTTTGGCTTCTCAGGTAAGGTGAATATTTAGCTATGAGAAATTGCTAGGTACTTGTGCTGTTAAAATTTCTATCTTCTTTGGCTTGAATGTAAATTATCCAGTATCACATTCTCAATATTTCTTTCTTTCAGAAATGTAGACCATCATAGTCCATAAAAGCATCCACATAGATAACTTGAAGAACTGTACAAATATCTAAACAAGCCAAAATTCATTTTAGTGAGTGGAGTATTTCAGATGGCTGTGTTTCTAACTGATACTTTAAAGAAATATTTGAAAAATATTAAAAATAATTGACAAAAACTTAGCCTCGCCTTTAATCACATTATTTAGAAAATATATTTACTGGGTCAAAAATATCAGGATTTATAGAAATTACATATCCAATTTTCTTATTTCCAAGTGGAGCTGAACCAAAGACTGATTGATTGACTGATTGATTTTTAGAGATGGGGTCTCACTATGTTGCCCAGGCTGGTCTTGAACTCCTGGGCTCAAGCAATTTGCCCACCTTGGTCTCCCAAAGTGCTAGGATTATAGATGTGATCCACTGTGCCCAAGTGAACCCAAGATTTAAAGAGATTCTGTGAATGTCATATAGATCTATAGCTATAATCAAAATCTTATAATTGAGACATGTTTATCATACATTTGTTAATAATTCCAAATTTCTTTCATTTTCTATTACAAATCATTAAAATATTCAAAAACAGGAGTTCATTAGGGCAATGATCACTGACATTGAATCCCTTGAACACGTAAAATATATCAATAAACTTGGAAAATGCACACATTGAAGGTCTAATCTATAAATTCAGAGATGCTATCTATCCACCGTTAATAAGAATCCTACCAATAGTCTTCAAATAAGTCCAGAGTTTGTGGCAGTGCTACACATATTTGGCTAATTATGATATCCATAACTTTTATCTAATTAATAGCTATACAGAGGAAGAAAAATCTCCCTCTGTAATTTCTCTAATCAACAAATGAGCAATCTCTTTTATCATAAAAATATTGTTGCTCTAAAGAAAAATGCTAATAGTTAAAAACAGAACATTTCCGACATAGTTTAGTAGCTCTAATTTGTATAACAATTTGATTTTTCTCTGATTTGTGAAAACAAGCATAATATGTTAAGCGGTTAATTAGCCTTCTAAGTGTCAACTTAAAAATATTTATTTCATGCGTTGTATGTGCCAAACATTGGGTTAGCTACTGAGAAAACAGCGACGTTCTGTGATATTCTAAGATTGCCTGATTTTTATCTGCATCCTTTGTTATCAATGATGATTAATGAACAAATTTTGTCTAAAAGTCATTATTAAACCAGTCCTTAACATCTAGTTTAAAACTCCATTTTGAAGGAGCTGAGAGCCTTAGAGAGTTTAATTGCCTGTTTCTGAAGAATAAATTGCTGTTGGGAAAGCATCACTTTCACTTAGGTGGGATGGAAAGTACGGCAGACGGTAATCACTCACAAAGCATTCCTGCACAGACAGCACGCCAAGCTGCTAGATGGGAACACAGACACTTCCCAGGGTCACGAAATCCACAGCACTGGGCAGGTCACATGGCTGCAGTGCTACCACCCACCAATTATTCTGAAACTTCACCAGGTAAAGAATGCCTATGACACGCAGTATTGCCTTCAACCTTATGCATGTGCGAATGTCTATGTGAGCCTGTTGAAGAGAGGGAGAGAAAGAGAGACAGAAAGAGAGAGAGAGAGGGGAGAGGGAAAATTCAAGCAGTTCATATGTTACCAGATGGTGCTGCACAGTTCCAGGCTCTTGGTGTCCCGAACAAATAATTGGACTTGACACACACACAGAGGAAAGCAAAGCGGCAAAAGTGTACTCAGCACAGTATTCCACTCTTGGACAGGGAGAGCAGACTGACCTCTGCGAGATAAAAGCAGCCCCAGCTTGCACCAACCTAACAGTTCGGCTTCTTTTGTGTGATTCTTTATCTTCTTCTCCTAAGGCTGCCTAATCTCTAGCAAGTGCCTGCCTTTTGATTGATAGGTGGGTTGCTTAGTTACTTTGGCACTTGTGTGCTTGGCAACACCTCCATCCCACAATTTTCATTACATGCATGATATGCAGTCCATATGTATAAACCTTAAGTAGCTGATTACCATGTGGGGTGATTTTAAGGATACTTTTTCTCTCTAATGAGCATGTCCATCCCTGAAGAGCTTCCCCTGAAAGGTTTGGTCCAGATCTAGCCAGTCTTTGGGACTTCCTACTCACTGTTTTTTTTAATCTCACTTTTCTTTTGGCTGCTCGCCTTCTGCTTCTTATCTTGCTTCTTGCTCACCTGCCCCTTTACCTGTCTTCTGCTCTCCTGCTCTCACTCATTGTGCCCTTCACTCAACCTCCAATTCCTCTGCTATTCTCTTCGTGACCTTTATCATTTGGGACCTACTTGTATGAATCCAGAGACGTCCAAATTAAAGTTGTAACTTTGCAGACCGTGGAGTCTTCATGAGGGTTCTACTGCTACTGTAAAGCAAAACTGAAATTCTAAATCCCCAATCAACTGAACAGACGGTCTTCTCTTGTCCAAGGCGATCTCCCCCCTCCAAAACATCTGAAAGACTAGTTCAGGCCGTGACTGAGAAGTGTCAGACAGGCCTTGTCATACCTGTTCCCTTTGGAGCTTATATCCAGCAGAACTAAGGCTGAAACAGAGCTCATAAGACTGACAAAACAGACCCTTCCGTGGCAATAAGATACCAAATTCCAACCTGACTCTGGTATAACATCACGTGACAGATTGCAGACCCTGAAGGAAATCAAAGTACTTTATTCCAAAATAGATTTTCTTTGAGATATTTTGAAATGGCCCCGTAAAGCCATTGCTCGTGGGACAAATGTGCATTTTTTAGGCAATCTCCTTCCCTTTCTTTTCCTGATCCTGAAAGATTTAACTAACAATCTGACATTTAAGCCCTAGAAAGACAGACCTTTACCATCTATTGTCTCTGAACCGTGCTACTCATAGGCTTCATCTATGTAACAAGAACCTTGGCTTCTGCAACCCCCTTAACTCAAGCATTTCTCTCCGCTGATTTCAACTCTTTAGGCAAAGCTTTAACTCTTTCAACCAATTGTCAATCAGGAAATCTTTGAATCCACCTATGACCTGGAAGCCCCTGCTTGGAGATGCCTTGTCTTTCCCAGCCAAACTAATGTATACATTACACGTATTAATTTATGCCTTTGCCTGTAACTTCTGTCTTCCTAAAATAAAACTAACCTGCAACCCAAGCAGCTTGGGCACATATTCTCAGGACCTCTTGAGGCTGTGTCATTCATATTGGGCTCAGAATAAATCTCTTCAGTAGTTTACAGAGTTTGGCTCTTTTTTGTCAATATGTCAATACTATGAGCCCAGTTAAAAAAGAAAGGCAAACTGAAATTTTTACTTAACATTGATTAATCAGTAATTAACAAGGCAGTATGGTAAAACATAAGATATTCAAAGTGAAACTGATAGTTATTCAAAAGAAGCTAAACATAAGATATTAAGATGAGTTAACAAAAATGTCCAAAAACTATCCAGTATTCTAAACAGTTAAAAAAGAAAAAAAAAAAAGATATATACTAAGAAAAATCAAAGTATGGGAAAGGACAATTTTTAAATTCCACACATAATTAAACATGCAAAACATGCCAAAAAATAAGTAAATGGGTTTTGATAGAGACGTACAGTGAAAAGTTGACCAATGAAAGATAAGACATTTAAAATTAGTCAATAAAAGGTAAAATAAACCCATAGGCTGGGTGCAGTGGCTCACACCTGTGAGCACTTTGGGAGGCTGAGGAAGGTGGATCACTTGAGCCCAGAAGTTCAA
>NW_012118032.1:1159515-1183606 GCF_000951035.1 Colobus angolensis palliatus
TTTTTTTTTTTTTTTATCACAAGCAGTTTGTAATAGTAGGCAAAGAAAACTACTAATAAAAACCTTTTATTGCATCCTTATTTATGTCAGATATTTTCCATAGAATCTTAAGTGCAAAATTCACAAATACTTTTTTGAATGTTTGGATGTGTTATTTTTCTATTAAATTTTTGTATTTAAGGTAGTTTATGAATGATTTTAAGTTAATAATTTTTGCATAACTTTCACATTGTTATATTCATGTCAGTTTTGCAACAAGTCTTTCTCAAGTAATTATTTTGTGTTTGTCAATTATTTTCTGAATTCTAATGATTTCAGTTTTATTGTTAACACCAGCATTGTGTACCTTGTGGTAATGTAATAACCTCGTTTCAGTCACATGGGTTTGTTTCAGGCATATATTTTAATTAAACATCAGTTCAATTGGACATCAGGCTCCCAGGGAAGAATTATACATTTTACCCACAATATGAGTATGTTCTAATGTCTAATTTCTGTCTATCTGTGCCTGGAGAAAGTTAAAATATTCATCTCTTTTGGTTAAAATTACATAATAGGATGACTTCTGTGACACTCAGAAGATTTGATGGCAGTGCCTAATCTTTAAGATAATCTTCCATTAAATATAATATTTAATTATTTTTAAGATGATATTTAAGTAAGGAAGACTGTCCATTCCTGTTTTCAAGTTAAAGGAAATGAGCACTGCTAGACTGAGATTGAGTCACAGCTGAACATTGGCATTTACTGGACCCAATACTGTGTGGCAGTATAAGCATGTTTAAAATAAATCCATCTTTCAAGCTGATTTTGGGTTCTTATGCACTCTGTCAAATCACTATTCAAGAGTTTCTGGGCCAGATGCAATGGCAATGGCTGTTGCCTATAATCCCAACACTTTGGGAGGCAGAGGTGGGTGGATCACTTGAGGCCAGGAGTTTGAGACCAGCTTGGGCAGCATAGTGAGACGCTGTCTCTAACACACATACATACAAGTTCTTGGACATTTGTTTGAAGAATATCCTTAACACTGAGAAATGCACACTCTTGCACTCAATGAAATTGATTTATTTCCATTCACATCATCCTACATAATTATCTACCTTAAGCTTCCATGACAACTGAGTCTTTATGCAAATTAAAAATTGACTTTAAACTCTGTTTTACCCCAGGATTCTATTTCCTCCCTCTTTACTTAATACCTCTGAAGTCTATTGGAATATAGTTCCTGTCATCAGTTAAATTCTGCCTTTCCTGTTTTTCACAAAGGTAGCAGTTTCTAATCCAGAAAGTGGTCCACACTACAGTCTATGCGTTGTCTGATCTGTTCATAGTGATATCTAACAAACATTTTCTTCTCACTGTGGGTTTCTGACATTGCATATCTGACAGGTTAACAATACTGTAGTATGTACTTACATATCATACATTGTCTGTCTGAAATTGGTCATTGATATTGGTTTGCTCTCTCTAATCAGTCTATGATTCCTAAGGTCAGACAATAGGTACCAAGTAAAGGAAAAATAGATTTCACTGGCAACTCATGTGCTAAGCTTCCATCGGAGCCTTATGCAGTTAATTTTGTACCGTACAATTAATTCTGGAAGTCTGCAAAGAGCTTCTGAGGTGAGATGGTGAAAACTTTTTATTTTGTAGCAGTTTCAGGGTCCTTTTTGTGCTTTTCTCCTGCTCAAAGTTTGGTGGGTGTCACCGTCAGTGTCTACATTGATTACGGAAGGTCTCACTATGTTTCTCGCTGTCCATCATGAAAATGAGAGGTGGGAGGTTATGTCTCACTTTGACTTCCTGTCTGACCATGAGGTTTGCATGTACTCAGATGCTGTGTCTCATGGCATTGATGGTGAAAATTCTCCTTTATTTTACCCCATTTCTTTGACTATCTGGGTTGAGGCATCTTTAGCATTGGCTTGGTGTCTTCTTTCTGTGTTTGACTTCCATGCAGATTCCCACCCCCAAAATAAAAATCCGACTCTGATGTTGGTCTGAGATGCTGAGGCATGTGGCTGTTTCAGATGTGCTGAATTTTTAAGGTAAAGCTGCTGCTATGTAACAGATATATCATTCCATTCATGCTGACATTTTCCTCAAAAATACAATTTACGGCATATTTTTGTTTATTGTATCTTTATCTTGTTACGGAAGAAAGCTGTGCTTAACCAGGGGGAGGTCCCTGCTTCAAGCTATGTCTTGAGAAAAGGTGAAATATATTTAATAATATCTTTGTCATTGTTTTCAGAGACAGGGTCTCACTCTATAGCCCAAGTGGGAGTGCAGTGGTGCAATCATAACTCACTGCAGCCTTGCTCAAGCAATCTTCTAACCTCAGTCTCTTGAGTAGCTGGAATCAGAGGCATGTGCCACACTGCCAGGCTTATTTTTAATATTGTTATTTGTAGAGATGGGGTCTCCCTATGTTACCCAGGCTAGTCTCAAACACCTGGCTTAAAGTGAGTCTCCTGCCTCAGCTTCCCAAAGTGCTGCGATTATAAGCATAAGCCACCATGTCCAGCCCTGTTCTTGATATTCTAAATGTGCACATATTATGTCTAGTTACAAATTTTTGGTCACAAGTCTTTTTTAGTCCATTATGGTCTCCCAATGTGGGATATATTGATTTCTTCAGCTTCACAAAATTTTCCTCTGCTATTAGGAATTTTGCATACAGCCTACTCTGTTTATTCTCTTGTCATGAAATTCATTTTAACTTAATTTCATAATGAATGGATTCAGCCTTAATGCTGTTTGCTTTTTTTTTCTTTCTTTTTTTCATGATCATTCTTGGCTTGAAATTCCTATTCTCATATTTGTTCTTCAGCCATATCTAACTTGCTATTCATGCCATCATTGATTTTTATATGTCAATGGCAAAAAATTAATTTCCTTCCTCTCCTTCTGATGTGATATTCTCCAGCATATGGCAGACAATGTCTTTGAAGATATTCAGTGTAGTTTATTTAAAACCTTGTTCCATTGTCTCTGAGTTTCCTTGACTTTGTCATTGTCTGAACATAAGTTCAGGGGATCTTGTTGACAGCACAATATTTTTCCATTGTTGGCAATTTATTAAAGGTTTGTTTTGCTTTATGTTCAAGATTTGCTGAATTCTGTCTGCGAGTGGCATACACATCTGTTTGTGGGAGTGTTCTTTCTGTGATTGTGATAAGCTGTAGAACATGCCTCTGGGAAGATGTACAGCATATGAGAGTGGTGAAGACAAAATAAATGTCTGTTGCCTTTTGAGAACATTTTATGCTTGTGGAGTTTCATCAGTACCCTATGTTGACAAGCCATGTGTTAAGACAATGGAGAAAGAATCATATACCAAGCAAATTTATATAGTGATAGCCTCACAAAAACTGATACCTTTTAAATGAGATAAATTGAGTGATTAGAACATACAATTTTGCAATTTCTAAAAGGATTTTTTTTAAATTTAAATAAAAAGTACAATATTATATGTCGCCCGATTACGATTTCTGAAACTAGGTACAAAAAAGAAGCAATCATTTCTACCAAATCAGGTATTTAAAAAGGTCTGGAAAATCTATATTTGGTATGCAAGAAAAAAATTCTTAAAAGAGAATTAAAATCACGTATGTGGGTCTGTGTAGGTTTTCCTAAATAATTTTAGCTCAATAAACCATCCATTTTACTGCCAACAATGCATGTAAAACATAAAAAATAGACTAAGCATAATATCAAGAAAGAAGCCATTGTGATATACATGGACACGTACAACTCATAATTGTACTCATTGGAAATTACGCCAGAGAGATAAAAACAACATTCAAATAAAAACCTGTACACAAATGTTCATGGCAACTTTGTTTAGAAGAGCAAACTCCAGGCAGGCACAATGGCTCATACCTGTAATCACTGCACTTTGGAAGGCCAAGACAGAAGGATCGCCGGAGCCCAGCACTTTGAGACCAGCCTGGGCAACATGGCAAAATTCTGTCTCTACAAAAAAAACCTGTTTCTACAAAAAAATACAAAAAATTAGCCTGGTTTGGTGGCTTGTGCCTGTGGTCCCAGCTACTCTGGAGGCTGAGGTGGGAGGATCCTTTGAGCCTGGGAGATTGAGGCTGCAGTGAACTGTGCTTGCACAAACTGCACTCCAGCCTGGTCAACAGAGCGAGATGCTGTCTTTAAAAAATAAATTAATTAATTAAAAAGATTAAAATCCTAGGAAGAACCTAAAAGTCATTGAATGAGTGAATGGTTGAATAAACTGTGGCATCGCCATACCATGGAATATGAGTGAACGATAGAAAAAGCTATTGATGCACACAATAACCTAAGTAGACCTAAAGGCATTATGCTAAGTGAAAAGAAAGTGCATATCAAAAGGTCATACACTGCATGATCTCATTTACAAAATATTCTCAAAATGACAAAATGACAGAGATAGAGAAGAGATGAGTGGTTGTCAGGAAAATTGCGTAGGTGCAGCAGGTGCTAACAGAAGTACCAGAAGGGGCATCTTTTGTGATGATGGAACAATTTTTAATCTTGATTGTTTAGTAATTATGCAAATCTACACATGGGATAAAATGGCATAGAATTATACACACAAGGACAAACATTATTGTGGGATTATAAAAAGTAGTAAAAACTGAGCAAGGTCTGTAGTCTCCTTACCAGGATTGTACCAATGCCAATTTCCTGGTTTTTATAACATACTACAGCTGGGTGAGATGTCACCATTGCACATGGATGGGGTGAAGCATCATATGGGATTCTGTGCTATTTTTGCAACTTCCTCTGAGACTATTTTAAAATAAAAAAAAGTAAAAGAAAAAACTCATAAGTATTCTTGTAACCAATAATACAATATAGCCACTCCACCTTCAACACGCATCACATTTTAAAATCCAATAGTCTGAGTTATGACTTGGTTTTGATTTATTTTTTGGAGGGGGGCTTTCAAAACAAATCATGTACCAGTTATTTTCTCAACAGGAAAATATCTTTTCCCTAATATATCCATGGGTTTCTCTCATATTTAATTGTAGACTCTGTTGCTGAAAATTCACATTCTCATAGACACCCTCTGTCCATCCTATAATAAAATGGAATCACCGCAAAATCTCTATATCAGGGGTCTCCAGCTGTTTCTACAAATGGTCAGATAATGGATATTTTAGGCTTTGTGGGTCAGTGGTTTCAGTCACATATGCTTAACTCTGCTGTTTTAGTGGGAAAGCATTCATATGCTATACATAAGTGAATGAGTGTGGCAGTGTTCCAATAAAACTTTATTTACAAAAATGGGTGGAGAGCAACACCTGGCCAATGGGCTGTAGTTTCCAGACACTCTTTGCTATACTTATAATTGTTTTGTTATAGTGCCTACAACTATGAGGATTTGATACCATATCATATGAGTTTGTTTATTGCCTCTCTCCCTACATGATTTCCAGCTCCATAAGAGTGTGTTACTATATTCCCAGCACTTTGCTGGTTCACCACACAAAGTAGGCACAAAATAAACACTTGTTAAATGCATACTTGGATTCCTGACTCAATAATTGAAATTCAAAAGTCCAAGAAGGCCAGGCACAGTGACTCACGCCTGTAATCCCAACACTTTGGGAGGCCTATGTAGGCAGATCACTTGAAGAAGTCAGGAGGAGTTCGAGACCAGCCTGGCCAACATGGCAAAACCCTGTCACTAATAAAACTACAAAAAAAATTAGTTGGGTATGGTGGCGGGCACCTATAGTCCCAGCTACTCAGGATGCTGAGGCGGGAGTATCACTTGAACCCGGGAGGCAGAGGTTGCAGTGAGCGGAGATTGCACCAATGCACTTCAGCCTGGGCAACAGAACAAGACTCTGTCAAAACAAAACAAATAAACAAAAAATCAAAAGTCTAAGAAACAGCCAGAAAACATCAATGCTATTGAAAGTTGATTTAACATTTATGATACAGTTTCTTTGAAGATAAAATATAAACACCAAAATAAGATCGTTGTTTTCAAGCTGTTGCGGGCAGTCAGGGACCCTGAATGGAGGGATCTGCTGAAGCCATGGCAGAACAACATAAATTGTGAAGATTTCATGGACATTTATTAGTTTCCCAAATTAATACTTTTATAATTTCTTACACCTGTCTTTACTGCAGTCTCTGAACATAAATTGTGAAGATTTCATGGACATTTATCACCCCCAATTAATACTCTTGTGATTTCCTATGCCTGTCTTTACTGTAATCTCTTAATCCCATCATCTTCATAAACTGAAGATGTATGTTGCCTCAGGACCCTGTGATGATTGCGTTAACTGCACAAATTGTTCGTAAAGCATGTGTGTTTAAACAATATGAAATCTGGGCACCTTGAAAAAAGAACAGGATAACAGCAATGTTCAGGGAACAAGGGAGATAACCATTAGGTCTGACTGCCTGAGAGGTGGGTGAACCAGAGCCATATTTCTCTTCTTACAAAAGAAAATAGGAGAAATATCGCTGAATTCTTTTCCTCAGCAAGGAACAGCCCTGAGAAAGAGAATGCATTCCCAGGGGTAGGTCTCTAAAATGGCCGCTCTGGGAATGTCTGTCTTATACAGTTGCAGATAAGGGAGGAAACAAGCCCTGGTCTCCTGTAGTTCTCCCAGGTCTATTAGGATGAGGAGATTCCTGCCTAGTAAATTTTAGTCAGGCCGGTTGTCTGCTCTCAAACCCTGTCTCCTGATAAGATGTTATCAGTGATAATGCGTGCCCAGTGGGACATGAAATTACATTAGTAATTTTAATTTCACCTCAGTCCTGTGATCTCGCTCTGCCCCTACTTGCCTTGTGATATTTTATTACCTTGTGAAGCATGTGATCTCTGTGACCCACACCCTATTCGTACACTCCCTCCCCTTAAAAAAATCACTAATAAAAACTTGCTGGTTTTGTGACTCAGGGGGCATCATGGAACCTGCCAACATGTGATGTCTCCCCCAGACACCCAGCTTTAAAATTTCTCTCTTTTTTACTCTTTCCCTCTATTTCTCAGACTGGCCGACACTTAGGGAAAATAGAAAAGAACCTACGTTGATATACTGAGGGCTGGTTTCCCCTGATATCAAGCTATAACTCTTTATAAGGATTTAGAATCATTCAATAAAATCTAACTTATTAAATATGTTTCACTCTCCAATATAAATATCACTACTGTTGATTTTCCAAAATTACTCAAAAGCATTTTGGTAAACTGTTCATATTTTCAGAATATCTTCTGAAAAAAAGAATCAAAAGCTTTTAGGAATAGTTAACTCTAATGCCGCTGGCTTTACATGACATTCTCCTAGGAACTTAGGTGCTGATGAAGGGAATGAATTTTAGAATGAACTACAGTTTTTATTATTCACTTAGTCTCTAATGCAGTGAATAGAGTGACATTAAACACTCACTCCCAAGACAAAACAATTACCTTTTAAAACTACATTCCAAATACCAGATGCAGAAATTCTCAGAAACATACCCATGGCAAAGTGGCAATGTTCTTCCCATTCTAAATAGTTTATTGAAAACTCAGCTCAGATAATAAAACAACTGACTTACTGCAAAGATAAATGCAATAAAATTGAGTTAAATTAATCTTTAAATTATACTCTGAAGGGAAAATAAGACTACATTAGAATAAGTATAGGTTGCACAGAGGACAATTTCCAGTAAAAAAAAAAAAAAAGCGTAATTTATAACCTGTATCAAATTGTTTTTATGGCATTTTTTAAAGTTCAAGGTTACAAGTGAGTTTCTATGCAAACAGTCCTAATTCTCTGTCTTTTCAGTCCATGCCGTGTTGCTGATCATTCAGTGAAATTATTCAAAATAAAGGTTTTTCTTTTGAAATATAATTAATCAGACCACCTAAATATTATTAGGCAGACCATCTAACACACTGGGACATGTTTGTGGGTGGAAGGGGAAAGTCATAAATATGTGACACACATGCCATAATCCATGGATTTCCTAAGCAAAAATAACTGGTGGCCACCCTAAGTCATTAAAAAAGACGCTAAAAATAAAACTAACTTTGCATTGCCATCAAATAAGCCATCCACTTAATAGCCAGAAGTAAAAGTCTTCTCAAAATATCTTCATCCTATTGCTCAGAGTTAATAAAATTATTAATTCATTGATAAATGTAGTCAGCAAAAATATTATATTGGTTGTCTTTTTCTTTTCTTTTTTTTTTTTCAGGACAAGGTGGCACTGTCACCCAGGCTGGAGTGCAATGGTGCTATCTCGGCTCACTGAAGCCTTCACCTCCCGGGTTCAAGTGATTCTCCTGCCTCAGCCTCCTGAGTAGCTGGGATTACAGGTTACAGATTACATGCCCAGCTAATTTTTTTGTATTTTTCGTAGAGACAGGGTTTCACCATGTTGGCCAGGCTGGTCTTGAACTCTTGACCTCAAGTGATCCACCTCCCTCAGCCTCCCAAACTACTGGAGTTATGCCTGACCTTGATTGTCTTTTAAGTTCCAGTACTGCCAACACTGGCCATTCTTTCAATGAATGCTTATAATGTGTCATTTGAGCCTCCTGTCCTATGTCATCTGAGAGACCAAAAAGAGATGCCCTTTTATCAACAAAGAGGGATCCTATAATTAAGGAAACAAAAGTTACCTATGGATAAAGTTTCAATTTAGAAATTGGCAAGGCAAATTTCTAAATTCCCATGGCTCGATTTCCTAAGATAGGAGCTATCAGGCAAATTATCCAACCCCTTCTAACTCTGATTTTCAATCCAGACCACTGCAACTCTGACTGGACAGAGGACTGGCCCCACAAACCTTCTTTTCTGATAAGCAGCTGCAGATCTTACCATCAGTTTCAGCAGCTTACAGAGGCTGTACATAAATTGTCTTTGTGTCCTATTGTTCACTTTTTGACATAAAGAGCTTAATTCTACCTCGTCACCATCATAACCATCATCATCATTATCAACATCACCACTGTCATTGTCACCATCATCATCACCATCACCACCATTTTAATGCTAAAGCTTCACACCAAAGTGAACATGGGATGTATGCTACATATATGTCTACATAATCTGCATGAGCTTGGCTCCTCTCATAAATATGGATAGCTTTCCTCCCAAGCCTGCTGAATATGTGTGACTCTATTGTGTAATATGGACCCTATGAAGCCTAAAACCCAACCTGCCCTTCCCCTCTTCAAAAAGAGAACATCTTCAGTCCACCCCAGAAACTATCTCTTTCCATTTTGCAAACCAATTATCACCAATAAAGCTCTTTTTTCGACTATTTAGCCATCCTGGTGTCTTTTGAATGCCATGTAGGAATCTTTTTTTTTTCTTTTTCCTTTGAGACAGGATCTTGCTCTGTTGTCCAGGACTGAGTGCAGTGAAGTGATCACAGCTCACTGCAGCCTTGACCTCCTGGGCTCAAGCAATCCTCCTACCTCAGCCTCCTAAGTAGCTGGGACCACAGTCACATGCCACTACAGCTGGCTAATCTATATATATACATATAGTTTGTAGAGATGGGGGTCTCACTATGTTGCCCAAGCTGGTCTCAAACTTCTGGGCCTAAGTGATCCTCCCACTTTATCCTCGCAAAGTGCTGGTATTAGAGGCATGAGCCACTATGCCTGGCCTGTAGGAGCTTTTGAAGGGACAAAGATCGAGCCCAAACATACTTAGGGAGGAAAATTTAATGAATCATGCATGAGCCCTCATATTTTGTTTGGGATACTAATGTGTTGGAAATCATCATCTCTTAGGAAGTATAGGAGGAAGAATATTATGGAATTTGGATACATCATAAGTCTTTCTCTTATAATTTTGGAATCCTTTAGCTAATCTTAGATTCATTTTGGATAAATATATTCAAGATATTTATGTGATATCCAAATGTATATGTGTGAGATTGCAGTTACATTTATCAAAGACATTTTAATATCTTGGCCTGGCATAGTGGCTTATGCCTGCAATCCCAGCACTTTGGGAGGCTGAGGCAGGTGGATCACTTGAGGTCAGGAGTTTGAGACCAGCCTGACCAACATGGTGAAAACTGTTTCCACTAAAAATACAAAAAAACTAGCCAGGCGTGATGGCGTGCCCCTGTAATACCAGTTACTCTGGAGGCTGAGGCAGGAGAATCACTTGAACCTGGGAGGCATAGGTTATTGTGAGCAGAAATCACACCACCACATTCCAACCTGGGCAACGGAAAAAGACTCCATCTCAAAAAAAAATTTAATATGTTTATACTTATCAAATATATTTATTTACTATATTAAATATATTCAATATAAATATATTTACTTATAAAATTAATATTATTAATATAAATAAATATATTTAATGTAAATATATTAAATTAATATATTGAATATATTTATCAAGTTGTATTAGAGTCCAGAATTTAGCATAGAATTCTGGTCTAGTGATTGATTTGCAATGACTGAGTAGAGGTGACTGAAGACAAGTGTTTGGATCAAAGAACCCAATGTTTTGGTTCTACAGCCTTCAAAGGGTGGATAATTGTCTTGAGAATCATTATCTTCCTTTTTTGTGACCTTTGATTAGCGTGCATGTTGAGGGAGCGAGATAGGGTTAGAAAGCTCTCATAAAGACTAAGGACACGCATCTTACCTTTATCTTATATTTTAAGACATATCCCAAGCAACTATTCAACATGTTCAAGTTTTACTCTCCAATAAATATACTTGGTATTAAAGAAAGGTAAAAACAGATTTCTTCTGGCACTTTTCAGAAGCCTCCATGACATGGCGTCCAGCTCCCTGAATCTATGCCTATGATACGCCTTTAGGGAACAGGCCAATACTCCCTCCTCTTGGCTACACAAAAAATGACTCCAGTGTACATTTCTACCTATTTTTTTCAAGACACAAACTCATTAGAGGGGCATGGTGCTCTGTTCCTCTTCTTCCCTTTCAAAGCAGAGGTCAGATATTCAGGGTAGTTTTCCAAGTTACAACTTGAAAGAAAATATTCCCCAACTTTGCCAAATCACTTACTTCACCATTTGTTGGTTTATGAATCAAATTGTCATTAATTAATGAACACCAACACCACTCCATCCATGAACCCCTTTCAGATAGAGTAGGAGTGTATTTAATTGAAGATCAGTAACTTGGCCAAACAAGAGTGCCACCTAAGCTGAACAGAGCCAGCCATTCTGGTTTCCCTTGAGGTATCTTTTATGAGCTATACTACAGTCAGTCATCTGGATCCTTGATATCTCTTAGAAAGCCCCTGAGAATGGATAGGGATGGTGGCTCACGTCTGTAATCCCGGCAGTTTGGGAGGCAGAGGCAGTTGGATCACTTGAGGTCAGAAGTTTGAGACCAGCCTGGCCAACATGGCAAAACGCCGTCTCTACTAAAAATACAAAAATTAGCCAGGCATAGTGGTGCACACCTGTGGTCCCAGCTACTTGGGTGACTGAGGCACGAGAATCACTTGAACCTGGGAGGCGGAGACTGCAGTGAGCTGAGATCACACCACTGTACTCCAGCCTGGGCAACAGAGCGAGACTCCATATTAGTCTGTTCTCATGCTGATAATAAAGATATACTTGAGACTGGGTAATTTATAAAGGGAAGAGGTTTAATGGACTCACAGTTCCATGTGTCTGGGGAGGCCTCACAATCATGGTAGAAGGCAAGGAGGAGCGAAGACATGTCTTACATGGTGGCAGGCAAGAGAATTTGCTCAGGGGAACGCCCACTTATAAATCCATCATATCTCATGAGACTCATTCACTACCATGAGAACAGTATTGGGGAAACCACGCCCATGATTTAATTATCTCCACCTGGCCCTGCTCTTGACACATGGGGATTTATAATTCAAGGTGAGATTTGGGTGGGCACACAGACAAACCATATCACTTGGATTCATCTCTGCTCAAATAAAAACCAGGTATGTGTGTGTGTGAGTGTGTGTGTGTATTTTCATAAATGGGTATTTAATTTGTGTGTATACATATATACACACACACTATATATGTAAATGTTTTAAATCTATATTTTTTAATAAATGGGTTTTTATTTCAAAAATATATAAACATTACAAATGACATTGTTGATCTATCTGAACTGAGATGGGGGCTCCTTTGCTAGAGTAGTTTTCTTCCATTCTTTATCAAAACATTACCTTCATAAGGCAGCATGACTTATTCTCTAGTACTAAATAAAATTGTTCATAGCTTTCTAAACAACAAAGCTACAGGCAGAATAGGTATGGTCACCAAGCCTACAAGGTTCTTAGATCTCGTAGCTATGAACTTTAGGAAAATCCTCATGAGTAGTTACCTCAGCCAATTTCAACTCCTTAACAGGTGACACATCACCTACGTCTGAAAAGAGCAGTCTGCCGAGGGAGTTAAGTAAAGACAAGGAAAGTTTGTAATAAACAGCTCAATTTATTCTACAGGGAAGACCTTAAAAATATAACGCAAAATCTGATTTTGTCCTGGATGTGCTTGTAAGTTGGACTTGACATTTCTACATAAGTAGGAAGGAAAAAAACCTCAATTTCTTTATTATCTCACACCTTTCAATAACATATTCTATCTGATTAAATCCTTACAGCAATGAGAAGATTTTATAATCTTATCATTACAATCACTACCACTACCATATTATGACTATCATCACTATCATTGTCTTCATTATCATCATCACCATCATCATCACCATCACCACCATCATCATCACCATCATCATTATCATCACCATCATCACTATCATCCAACACCACCATCATCCATCACCATCATCCTCATCACCACCATCATTATTATTATCATCACCATCACCAGCACAATCATCATCACAACCATCATCGCCACTATCATCAGCATCATCTTTGCCATCAGCAGCATCATCACCACCATCGCCATCACTGTTATCATCACTATTATCACCATCATCACCACTATCATCAGCATCATCTTTGCCATCATTATCATAATCATCACCACCATAGCCATCACTATTATCATCACCATCATCATCACCATTATCACCATCATCATCCCCATCATCACTGTCATCATTCCACCACCATCATCATCATCATCCCAGTAATTATCAGCATCATCCTCATCATCCCCGTCACGATCATCATCATCACCATCACCATCTTCCTCACCTACATCATCATCATTATCATCATCACCATCATTATAACCATCACCATCACTATCATCATTGCTATCATCACCACCATCATCATCATCTCTCACAATATCTTGCATGACAATCCAGAGATTTCCATCAAATTAAGAGACACAATGTCTGTGGTCAGCAGAATAATGGCCCTCCAAAGTTGGCTATCCTGAAACCTGTGAATATTTGACTTTACCTGGCAAACAGGACTTTGTAAATGTCATTAAGGACTTTGAGATGGGGTGTTTCATCCAGATAGACCAAATGTCATTACATGAGTTTTTCAAGGTGAAAATGCGCGGTTAAGGAGGACTCCTAGTTATATGACCTGAGAAGGATTAATGCACCATTAATGGCTTTTAGGAGGAAGAGGGGACCACTTGCCCAGAAAGGTTGGCAGGCTCTGGAATCTGGGGATAACTCTTAACTGACAGCTGGCAAGAAAATTGGGTGTTAATCTGCCAACAACTTGAATTAACTTGAAAACAAATTCTTTGCAAGAGCTTCTGGAAAAGAACACAGCCTCCCAAGACATTGATTTTTGCCCAGAGAAACATGTGTTGGACTTCTGATCTAGAGAACTGCCAGATTCTAGATGGATCACCTTTTGAGCAACTAAATTAGTGGCGACCTTTTACAACAGCAATAGGGAAAATGCAATAGCCTGGAAGGAGAACACTTAAGTATGAAAGTATTAAAAATATTCTATATAGCTGGGGAAAAATTCAGTTAGACATGGCAGGGAAAAGATAGGTAGTCTGTATTTAATTGAAAGGTACTAATAAACAAAGACAATGAATTAAAAAAAGAGGTACACTCTTAATTGAACACTTGTTGGTGTAGCATCCTCTGAGGATGCTGAAAAAATAAAGAGGTACCAGTATCCTAGTGGTCAGTCCCTAGCTTGTAGCTCTGAGCCTGATTTCAAGCATTCTCCAGGACACTGAGAAGAACCAAAGAAAACACAACACGTTATTTTGGGTAAAAACCCACAAAAAAGTGAAACATTTTGTTCAACAATGAGAAAATAATTTAAAAATTCAGAAACATTTTCTTCAAAGACAAAAAAGTAATTAAAATGAAAACAAAAGTATGGGAAAGATTTTATGGTGGTGAGGAGGGATGGATGAAATATTAATAAACACAGAACAGTGGTGATGATTTGTGAAACAGGCAATATGTGCTGGGGGAATAATTTATTACTTGATGGTACTGCCGGTGGCTTCATTCTTCAACTCCTCTAGTTACACACTGGGATTTTTATTGTGTATAAGTTTATACATACAATAAAGCAAAGAGTTGATAAATTATTAGGAGCTTATTTTCAACATAACAACATAGACATAACAAGTTGGAAATTTTCACCTTCCAACCATCTACTTGCAACGTATGTAACAGATGGTTGAGACAGATACAATAGACACACAGAGAGAAACATCCATATTGTTTTTACAGCAAATACACATTTCCATACAAAATTAGGTGAAATACATGATTTTTTTCAGAGAATACAGAATCAGAAATAAATAAAATTTGCAATTAGAAAATTACCAACTAAAATAAAAGTAATTTTAATTATGCATGTCAGCTTGTCAAATATTAATATCACAGAACCTTGGAAGTTGGTAAACTTATGGGAAGTAGGCACTCCTCATTTACTTTTGATGGAGTATGAATTTTTATAATAATAACAATAATAATAATCATAATCTTGGCTGGGTGTCGGGGCTCATGACTGTATTCCCAGCACTTTGGGAGGCCAAAGCAGGAGGATTGCTTGAGGCCAAGGAGTTTGAGACCAGCGTGGGCAACACACGGAGACTCTATCTCTACAAAAAATTTTAAAAAATGAGTCAAGCATGGTGGCAAGGGCCTCTAATGTTAACTACTCAAGATATTGAGCTGGGAGGATCACTTGAGCCCAGAGTTCGAGACCAGCCTTGGCAACATGAGGAGATACTGTCAAAGCAAAACATGAAAATAAAAAGAGGGCCAGGCACAGTGACTCAATCTTTTAATCCCATCACTTAGGGAGGCTGAGGCGAGAGGATGGCTTGAGCCCAGGAGTTTGCAACTAGCCTGGGCAACAAAGGGAGACTGCATCTCTACAAAAAATTCTTAAGAGTAGCCGGGTGTGATGGCACATGCCTGTAGTCCCAGCTACACAGGAGCCTGAGGTGGGAGGATGGTTTGGGTATCGGAAGTTGAGGCTGCAATGAGCCATGTTTGCACCACTGCACTCCAGCGTGGGTGACGGAGGGAGATCCTGTCTCAAAAATAAAACAAAACAAAACACCTCATTATCTATTAGGTTGAAAATGGATACAACGCCCCCCGCCAATCCTCTATTTCTGCTTTTAATATATTTATTCATTCTGTCTAGCATATGCCCTCAAGGAGGGGTTGGCTAGGATATTTATTGTAGCATTGCATGTAAAAAAGGAAACAAAACAAAAAATATCACACAGACATGTGCACGCACACACACACACACACACACACACACACACACACACAGGACCCAAATGTCCATCAATGTCAAAGGGTTACACTACATCATATATTCTCATAATAATAAAATTAATGGATGCTTAAAAAATATAAACTATATCTACTTGAATCAATGTGAATATTTCTCAAAAATTTGTAAGTTAAAATTTATGCATAAGAGAATGCATTATTTATAGATTCTAATATCATAAAATCTACTAAAATTTTTATGGCTATACTCATATTTAGTACAATTATAAAAATGCTGAGTTGTACATATTGAATATAATGATTGCGTCTTAGAGAGGAATGGCAGAAAGAGATCTTTTAACTATCCAATGAGGAATGGTTTTACTTTCAAAAAGCCACCCAAAGGGGCAACCACGAAGCAGTAAAATGTCGCGTATACATGTGAAACCTTTCTATTCCTCTGATGGTCTGCAAGCTGTGAGATACACTTGTGCCTATGGATATGAAAAGATGCTTAAAATTGGCCAGGTGCGGTGGCTCACGCCTGTAATCCCAGTACTTTGGGAGGACTAGATAGGCAGATCACTTGAGGTAGGAGTTCAAGACCAGCCTGGCCAACATGGAGAAAACCCATCTCTACTAAAAATACAAAAATTTTCAGTTGAGCGGGCATGGTGGCGGGCACCTATACTCCCAACTACTCAGGTGGCTGAGGCAGGAGAATCGCTTGAACCCCGGGAGGCAGAGGTTGCAGTATGCCAAGATCATGCCATTACACTCTAGCCTAGGCAACAGAGCAAGACACTGTCTCAAAAAAAAAAAAAAAAGAAAGAAAGGATGCTTAAAATCACTAGTTACTAAGAATTCAAATTAAATCCACAATAAAATGCAAATACCACTTGTGTGAACTATTTTCAAAAGTTCCCAGAAGTTGGTTATATGCCTGGTAGGAAGACTGAAAGGTGAGTGGATAATTGAAATACCAAATGCTGAGTTTCCTCTGCAAGGGAGTCCAAACTCTTGAGAGCAGGGTGTCATGTGTCATTGTTCAATTTTGTTGCCACGCCTAAGGCGTGAGGCCTTTGCTCATGCTCATCTATTTCCTAAATTGTTGTAGGGACCGGCTGCCAAGGAGACGGGTGAGAAGCTGAGAAATTATTTTAGTCACATTTACTTACAGATGATCCTTGGAATGAATCTTCTTGGGCTGCCCATAGCTTCTTTTACATTATGTATATATTGTATATATGTACGCTTTTTTTTCTGAGACAGAGTCTTGCTCTGCTACCCAGGCTGGAGTGCAGTGGTGGAATCATAGCTCACCACAGCCTCCAACCTGTGGGCTCAAGCAATCCTCCTGCCTCAGTCTTTCAAGTAACTGGGATTACAGGCACGCACCACCATGCCCATGTAATGATTTTTTTTTTTTTTTTGTATAGGCAGAGTCTCCCTATACTGCCCAGCTGGTGTCAAACTTTTGGGCTCAAACAATCCTCTCTCCTCAGCCTCCCAAAGCACTGGAATGACAGGCCTGAGCTACTGCACCCAGGCCATAGCATCTTCATGTTCCCTGTTTTGTGTCTTCCTCTGCAAGGTGTGCCAGAGTTGCTTGGTCTCAGTATTTCAATTAAACAGGAAATAAACATCCTCCCTTAGATCTCTCATAGAAGCCTCTTGCTTCCAGTCAGCTTTATACCAGAGCTCCACATCGCCTACTGCGTGGTGAAGCATGCACTGTGTGGTGCAAAGCCTCTTGGGTTTGAAGGGCTGAAAGGCAGGATGTGCACCTCTGTGGGAGCAGGTGGAAGGTTGCACTCGTTCTGCTGCACAGCTTCACGATTTTCCCCTTATGCCTAGCAACTAGAATATAGTAGAGACTCAATAAATACTTGACAAAAGAATGAATGAAAGCCAAATTTAGATAAAAGTCTGTGCATTTCTAATGACGTCTGTCCTTGTGGGATACAATTTTATCCAGCTGCTCTGAATTGCTGGAGCAAAGGAGGCTGTAGGCAAGAAACTTTTATAACAACTTGGCAGCAAGAACACGTAACAACCCCAACAACAAAATATATGTTATCTGTAATATGTTCTGGACTTTGCTCCCTAAATATAGGTTTAGTCCACATGAGTATAAAATGAGTATAAAATTGTTACACTTAGCACTTTCTAGATCTACAGTTGGAGAGGGTAAAGTTGGTCGTGTCATGGATTAAAAGATAAGTATACGAAAACTTGTTTTTTATCTTCTGCATGACAGCAAGTTGCAAATACATGGACACACACTTACATGTGCACACACACACACACACACACACACACACACACACACACAGACTCCATACTTCAGGGAAGAAGGCAACAGATAGTTACAGCAAAATGAAAACTTACCTTTTTTATTTTATTTTCTGAGACAGAGTCTCACTCTGTTGCCCAGGCTGGAGCACAGTGGCTCAATCTCAGCTCACTGCAACCTCCACCTCCCGGATTCAAGTGATTCTCATGCCTCAGCTTCTGGAGTAGCTGGGATTACAGGCGATACCACCACTCCCAGCTAATTTTTTAAATTCATAGTAGAGATGGGATTTCACCTTATTGGCCAGGCTGGTCTCGAACTGCTAACCTCAATTGATCTGCCTGCCTTAGCCTCCCAAAGTGCTGGAATTACAGGCGTGAGCCACTATGCCCAGGCTAAAATATATCTTTAGAAATACAGGGATTGACACGTTCATTGGGATAAGCACAGTTTTAAAAAATAGAAAATAACAAGTGTTGGCCGGGATGTGGGGAAATGGAAAGTCTTGTGCACTACTGTTGGGGGGATTGTGAAATGGTAAAGCTGCTGTGAAAAACGATATGATGGTCCTTAAAAAAATTAAAAACAGAACTACCCTATGATTCTACAACACCACTTCTGGGTAAATATCCAAAAGAATTGAAAGCAAGGTCTCCAAGAGATATTTGTTCCCATGTTCATAGCAGCATTATTCATAGCAGTGAAAGGGTGGAAGCAAACTGAGTGTCCATTGTGGATGAATGGATAAACAAAGTATAATGTATACATGTGAGGGGTTATTATTCAGCCATAGAAGGAAGGAAATTCTAACACAAGGTATAACATGGAGGAACATTGAGGACATTATCCTCAGTAAAATAAGCCAGACACAAAATGACAAATACTGTTTAATTCAACTTTTGTGAGGTCACAAGAGTAGTCAAATTCATGGAGACAGAAAGTAGAATTGTTCCTGGACCAAACCGAGGGTCGGGCTGCTTATTCTTGTGGTCCAGTAATGAGATGCAGATGAACTGGGTAGGAAGAGAGTTTTTATTTCTGTAACCAGTTACAGGGAGAAGGCCTGGAAATTAGCATCAGACCAACTCAAAATTACAAGTCTTCCAGAGCTTGTATACCTTCTAATCTATCTGTCTACATGTAAGTGTACATTCATGCAAAGACATAAGTGATTAACTTCTAATCTATAACTAAGGTCTGAGTCCTGAAGACTTTTCCCCTGGAGCCTCAGTAAATTGACGTAATCTAAATGGGTCCAGGTGCTGGGGTGATTACCCTTATCTTGTCTCCCACTAAATCGTGGAGGTTTGGGGAGTTCCTTTAGTCCCAAGTAAAGCTTGTTTGTGGAGGTCTGGGGAGTTCCTTCAGACCCTCAGTAAAACTTGTTTAATCCTAAACAGGTCCTGTTAAGAATGCCTTCGTTATCTTGTCATGCTTCAAGACCCAGGAGAGGCCTGGGCAGAACTCTTGGTGGGTTTTTGAGACATTCCAGCCTTTGTATAAGGGCACTGGCTCGTTCAGCTTTTAATATTTAACTTCACCACTCGGTCAGTGCTGCAACAGTTGTTACGGAGGCCTGTGTTTGTGAGACCTGGCCTGCCACAGAATGGTGGTTGCCAGGGGCCAGGGAAGGGAGAAATAGTGAGTGAGTGAGTAATGGGGACAGAGCTTTAGTTTGGGTAGAAGAAACTATTCTGAGGATGAATGGTCATGATGCTTCCACAACATGAAGAATGTATTTAATACCACTGAACTGTATACCAACAAATGAATATGATGGTATGTTATGTGTATTTTCTTATCATATACATTGGGAAAAATTTATAGTACAGACCTTCACAATAACAGGTCATGGAAAGTCAGCCCTAAAATAAATACTTTGTAAAGTAAATTTTTAAATTAAAATTAATTTTTAATTTAAATTTTTTAATTAAAAAATGAAAGGGCTGAATATATGATACTGAAAACATGTGTTTTCACTGAAGTCTGATTTTATTCAGCATAAGAATAAAAAGTATAAAAACATGTAAGTATCAAAGTATATAAGCATAAAAGTGTACTTATTGTAGTATACTTTGCAATAAGCATATCATCTCTAAAGCAGGAGGATAACCAACCTATTATAAAAACAAAACAAATCCAGAAACAACAGCTATAGCAACAATAGTGTGCAAAATAGAAGAGGCAGAACAAAGATCGTAAAGGAATTTCTATTTGTTCAGAAGCAGCTTTGGAAAAAAGATTGCCAATTTTCTGGTGGGGGAAATTGGGTTGAAGAATATAAGTGACTACTTGATTTGTGAACACTTGTAGGGATGTATATGGGCTGCCAGCTGTTACGAGTGTTGATTTACGATCGCTGGTCCCCTCGTTTCATCATATCTTTGTTAATGTTTGCGTTGAGAGCTCGGCTTCTCACAGCTCTGCTCTATCTCTATACTAAACGCAGGAGAGGCAACATAATCAGTGCTGTTATGATTCTGTGCCAAGGAGTGACATCTGAACAGAGCCTTCCCATGTAGGGATAGGACACAAGTCAGTCTAGTTCCACTCCTTTTTCATTCAGAAGAGTTACATTTAAGTAGTGGTTGTTTCTTTTTTTGTTTAATTAGTATTTGTTTTTCTTTTCTTTTTTTTTTTTTTTTTTTGAGACAGAATTTTGCTCTTGTCACCCAGGCTGGAGTGCAATGGCATGATCTCGGCTCACTGCAGCCTCCGCCTCCCAGGTTCCAGTGATTCTCCTGCCTCAGCCTCCCTAGAGGATGGGATTACAGGCGCCCGCCACTATGCCCAGCTAATTTTTGGTATTTTCAGTAGAGACGGGCTTTCACTATGTTGGCCAGGCTGGTCTCGAACTCCTGACCTCAGGCAATTCACCCACCTCAGCCTCCGAAAGTGCTGGGATTACAGGCGTGGGCCACCGTGCCCGGCTAGTGGTTGTTTCTGTATTGCTCCTAGTTTTTGTTTTTGTTTTCTTTTGGTGATAATCCTTCAAACTTAACCCACTGAGAAGAAAGACTTTAAAGTTCTGAAAAGCAATGTCAATGTAGTACAGCTGGGAGGAGTACAGGCACTGGCCTCCAAATTCTGACTCCACTCTAACAAGCCTATACTTATGTGAACGTTATATGGCTTAAGCTACATACAGTAATAGTGCCCACTTCCAGGAGTAATTATGGCAATTAAAGGGAAACATGTATGCAAAGTGTGTCACAAAGAGCCTAGCGTGAAGGAAGAACACGTCCACACTGGAGCTGCTGCACCTTTCTGAGCAGGTCGTGTGATATTTCATGTAGATGTGCAAACACTTGAATATTTTCTCTTGTACTTTCAAAGTATTTTCGGTTGACAGTGAGCTAACTCTAGTGTAACTATGTGTGTGTATGTGTCTATATCATCATTGTAAACACATGAACAACTATTAGTGATAATGTTGCAGATAATTCTTTTTCAGTCTTACAAAATATACAGAATATCAATTATCAATTCCATGTCTTCTCTACTTTCTAAGCCTTCTTCATCTCATTGCAATCTAACCCCCTCCTAAAGGGCAACCAACAACATAGATTTGGTGTGAATTCTTCCCATTCAGGTATTACAATTTTATAATGAAGCTGTATATCCCCAAATGATTCAGACCTTATACACTTTATATAAACTATATACTATGGGTATGGGGCGGTTTTGCGACTTTTTACTCAATGTGTTTTATATCTATCAGTATTACTATAGTATATATTGTCCATTATTTCAACTGCTGGATTTTATTCCATTGCATTGCACATTCTGCTCTGGGTGAAAATTTTGATCACTTTCACTGTTTGTAATGTATCAACACAATTGTCATGAATGAACATCATTTTATTTAACCACTTGGCACGCCATGAGTAAGACTGTCTTTCGGTTACATGCCTAGAACCAAAATTGCAGACTGTTATGATATGTGTTATCCATTTTCAATGTTAGTAAAGGCGTGCATGTTTTAAATAATTTTCACTTCCATCGGCAGGTTGTAAATGATCCCCTTGATGTTAACAATTTTTGGCACTATTACCACAGAGGTCATACTTTGTCCTTCTCAGGGCATCTCATTGCTACAATTTTAACCCTTGATTACTTGATTAAGTTGCTTATTGGGTTTCTTCTCTTTGTTAAGTATACATAATTAGACAATGTTAATCTCTTCTTTCCACTAAGTATTATAACACTCTATAAATTGAGATTTACAGAATCACAGGCAAATGTCTTTTCCCTTCATTTCATTTTATAGCAATCATCATTCTTCACAGTAAAAATTGTTGTGATGTATCTCTATGCAGAAATGAGAGAAATTTATTAAGTCTCAGAGCGCTTCAAATATAGGAATGGCTAGTTCCTACCTATAACGTTTTCTGAGTTCAGCAAAGTCACCACAACATGAGAAAATGAAAAAAGTGAAGAAATTCCACGGAACACTGTGAAATTCCACTGAAATTCCATGGAACACTGTGAAATTCCACTGAAATCCTGCGGAACACTCTGTGAGCTTGGTTAGCACATGCTCCTCTTAATTTTGTGCTTTAATTCACTATCCGAACATCTCTATTTGTGAGGTTTCTTTCCAATATCGCTGTTAAAAACAAAAGCAAATTCAAAGGTTTTCTTGCTTTAATTATTTGTTATATCTGATCTTTTTTCTGTGCCTTTAGTACATATTATTCCTTTGATGTCTTAAGGTGATATAATTATTATTTTTGTTATTTTTACTCTTAAGGAGAAAATAAAACACTTAATTATATACCCATATTTTTTCCTACTTACAGGACCTTGTCAAAAATTCCTGCTTGAGCAATTATTTTTTTAATGCAGTAATATGATCTTTATCAAAAACACTTGAAAACAAGTCCACTAAAATTCCTGCTCTTGGTGGATATTGGAGATGTGTAAAGGGTCCAGTGTTTAGGAACTTAACTCTGACCAGGATAAAGTGAATGTTGGAGAGTGAATACAAATGAGAGTTAGATGGAAGTTTATTTTAAAAAAAAATCCTAACATAATAGAGCATCATTACTGGAATGTATCCAATCTTAAAATATTTATAAGCATAATTAAAGGGTATGCACTCATTATTCTGTGACATATTGTGCAATAGGGAATTGAAGACTCTGAGTTAGAGTAAGGTCACAAGGAAGCCAGTTGTCATTTGCAAATGGGAATTTGAGAGTATGACCCTATAACTAAGGAAGGGATGGGGCTGGTGGAGTGGTGGAGTGAAGAGTGAAGACAGATGAGCAAATTCAACTCCTTAGAGGCCCAATTTCTGCCCTGCTAACCTGTCATGCCTTTAAAATAGCATGTCTATTTAGATTTACCCTTTCCTGTTTTCTACGCCTATTTAATAGAGGAGGTTGGGGAATCTTCTAAACTGCTCATCACCTGGGAATTAGCTCAGATGTCTGATACCTTCGGGCCATAAATCTATAATTAAATCAGTGCACTTTTACACTGCTATTGGGAATGTAAACTAGTATAGCCACTATGGAAAACAGTGTGGAGATTCCTTAAAGAACTAAAAGGAGAACTACCATTTGATTCAGCAATCCCACTCCTGGGTATCTACCCAGAGGAAAAGAAGGTATTATAGACAAAAGATGCTTGCACATGCATGTTTATAGCAGCACAGTTCACAATAGCAAAAATATAAAACCAGCCCAAATGCCCATCATAGAAAGAAAATTTGGTGTATATATATATACACATATATACACACACACACACACACATATAATATATACCATGGATAAAGAAAATATGTGTATATATATACCATGGAATACTACTCATTCATAAAAAGGAATGAAATAATGGCATTTGCAGCAACCTGGATGAAACTGGAGACCATTATTCTAAGTGCAGTTACTCAGGAATGGAAAACCAAATACCATATGTTCTCACAAGTGGGAGCTAAGCTATAAGGATGCAAAGACATAAGAATGACACAATGGGCCAGGCACAGTGGCTCACGCCTGTAATTCCAGCACTTTGGGAGGCCTCTGTGGGTGGATCACCTCAGGTCAGGAGATCGAGACCAGCCTGACCAACATAGTGAAACCCTGTCTCTACTAAAAAGTACAAAAATTAGCCAGGCATGGTGGCGGGCGCCTGTAATCCCAGCT
>NW_012118032.1:1183666-1197471 GCF_000951035.1 Colobus angolensis palliatus
TGATGGGTGCAGCAAACCACCATGGCACGTGTATACCCATGTAACAAACTTGCCCATTCTGCACATGTATCCCAGAACTTAAAGTAAAAAAAAAAAAAAAAAAAGATTCAATGGACTGGAGGGACGTGAGGGGAGGGATGGGAGTGAGGGATAAAAAACTACACATTGGGTTCAGTGTACACTGTTTGATTTATGGGTGCACTGAAACCTCAGAAATCATCACTCAAGAACTTATCCATGTAACCAAACACCACCTGTTTCCCTAAAACTATTGAAATAATAACAATAAAAAAATTAGTGCCATTGAACAGGGACAATGCCACAAGGCTGTGAATCATATAATACCCATGTTTCAGAAGTCCATGTGTCTCTCTAATACTCATGCCATGACTAAATTGGGAGAGAAGAGAGGGAATCGTAGACTCCAGAAATAATTGCTTCATTGCCTCTTTAAAGAACTGTACATGGCTGAGGCTCAAACAGCTTATTCAATATCTCAAACATCTCTCTAAGTCTGCAACATATCAAGCGTGATTGCTTAGCCATACGATCGGCTCAGAAAACAAATCCCTGCCTTCTCAATCTAAAACCATGTGTAAATAATGGCTCTTCATTTCTGTTCTCCCTTGAAGCTCTTTTCCCTATTAAGTAACCTTAATTGCTCCCTTTTACTCTCGTTATCTGTGCTAAATTGAGGTTTCTATTGCAGAGGTTAGTGACTTTTACTTGCACAGATCTAAGTACAATCACAGGCTGTGAAAATCAAAGCAGGAAACTTGGTTTACTCATTTGTCTTACTTCAGTACAAGCCAAGGATTCTTTCCAGTCATATGAACTCCATTGTTGTTTGAATTAGCATTATTAGCAATTATTCTCAACTAACATATCACGTTTAGAATACTCCTTAATTGTAAGAAGAAAATGACCCAGTTAGCAGTAACATCAAAAAAAGCACCATTTCAACATAATTCACCTTCTGGGCATTGGTAACTCTACTTCTCTGCAGATAATCACTCCCATAGCAATCTTCAGTTCTTTTACTTTTGTGGTCAAAGTGACAATAGCGTTCATATTATCCCATGTTATTTTTGCACCATAAAAATTTAATTCAGAATTAAAGAGAACATAATCTCTATGTGGAATAATATTTTTATGGGCAACTTAGGGGAGAAAGACTTATGCATACATGCATATGTACATCTATAAATGTATGGTCATGCATAGATCCATGTACATTTATATATGCATATATTTATCTATATATAGGAATCACAAAATCACCTTTTAAAAAAATATAAAAATGAATTGATTCTCTGGAGAAATTCCTGCTTCTGAATCTTTTTCTCTATTCTGCCAGTGCAAATAACCAAATACAATCCAAGCTGTCCTCTTCTTTTTATTATTTTTATTTTTATTTCCATAGATTTTTGGGGAGCAGGTGGTGTTTGGTCACATAAATAAGCACTTTCGTGGTGATTTCTGAGATTTTGGTGTACCCATCACCTGAGCAGTGTACACTGTACCCGATGTTTATCATTTTATCCCTCACCCCATCCCACCCTTTCCCCTAAGTTCCCAAAGTCTATTATTTTATTCTTATGCCTTTGCATTCTCATAGCATAGCTCCCAATTATGAGTGAGAACACACATGTTGGAGTTTCCATTCCTGAGTTACTTCACTAAGAATAATGGTCTCCAGTTCCATCCAGGTTGCTGCAGATGCCATTATTTCATTCTTTTTTATGGCTGTGTAGTATTCCATAGTATATACATATCACATTTTCTTTATCCACTTGTTGATTGATGGGCATTTGGGCTGGTTCCATATATTTGCAATTATGAATTGTGCTGCTATAAACATGTGTGTGCAAGTATCTTCTCCATATAATGACTTCTTTTCCTCTGGGTAGATACCCAGGAGTGGGATTACTGGATTAAATGGTAGATCTACTTTTAGTGATTTAAGGAAACTCCATCCTGCTTTCCACAGTGATTGTAGTAGTTTACATTCCTACCAACTGTAAAAGTGTTCCCTTTTCACCACATCCATGCCAACATCTATTATTTTTTGATTTTCTGATTATGGCCATTCTTGCAGGAGTGAGGTAGTATCACATTGTGGTTTTGGTTTGCATTTCCCTGATCATTAGTGATGTTGCAAGTTCTCCTCTTCTTCATGCAGGGCATATATTTAAATGTCTTCTTTCATTTTCTTTAACACATTTTTACTTTCTTTTTCACAAGGTTGCATCAAATATAGCCCTCTACCTTTAAGGGAAAAAAATGACCTGCAATTGTGAAAAATCTCAACCTATATAAAAGCTAAAAAATTTGAACAGATATTTTAAAGTTTTTTTTTTTAATCTTGGAATA
The DNA here is from genome assembly GCF_000951035.1 of Colobus angolensis palliatus. Taxonomy (NCBI): domain Eukaryota; kingdom Metazoa; phylum Chordata; class Mammalia; order Primates; family Cercopithecidae; genus Colobus; species Colobus angolensis. Next base: position 1,186,040 of record NW_012118032.1, read on the forward strand.
TATGACTAAGACAAATCACATTAACACATTAAATTCGATTCCTCCCTAAATTCCAAAAAGCAGTTCTTACATTCTTATATTCTGTATATTCCATCACTTTTTTTTGTTGTTGTTGGAGCGAGATGCAGGAATTCAAAAAGAATTGAACGCAAAGAGGGTGATTCAAAGGGACATGATGAATAAGATACAGTGATAGCAATCACAGATTTCTGAAACTAGAAGAAACAATTATACTCATTTTATTTCTCCTTATTCTAATGGATAAGTAGTTTATTAACAAACAGAAGCATTCTGCTTTGATAGTAAAGAGTGATGCCAGAGTTGATGAGGGGTTGAACCAGAAAATGAGAAAAAGCAACTTGTGGGTGCCTCAAAACCTTCATAGATTTAAAATATCATTGTGTGTAAACTGAACTAAGGATGCGTGCCCAGGAGACAGGTCTATGCCTTTCTCCGAAGATGACTTTGAGGGCTCCATATTTAAAAGGGAAAGGGCAGGTTATTGAGAAGTACACAACTTTTATGTAAGACGGGAGTAGGGTAAAACAGTCATTCATGCCTTTGGCCCAGTGAATCTGCAATTTTTTTTTTTTTTTTTTACATAAGATGACATAGACAAATGGAACAGAGCAAAAAAGGCAGGGAATCTGCATTCTCCATAAGATAACATAGACAACACGGGACGGGGAACAATCAGATACGCACTTGTGTCTGCTGGGCCGGGGTGACTGCACCTGTAAAGAGAAGCTGTCATTGCCATGGGGAAATCTTCACAGAAACACCTTCGGGCAAAGATCTTGCAGCTTACTAGGAATTTCCTTGTGGGCCAAATATGGGGGAGGCATGTAGCTTTTCATCTTGCAGCCATCTTATTTAGGAAACAAAAGGGGACGCAGGTTTGCATGACCCAGTTCCCAGCTTGACTTTTCCCTTTAGCTTAGCGATTTGGGGATCCCAAGATTTATTTTCCTTTCATGTTACCTTTCTCAGAAGCCAGATTTCAGATAGAAACATACCTAATCATCCCTGAATTTAAAATCAGAATATGAAAAGTATCTATCCAAGTTTATCAGGGAGATAACATGCGTTATCCAAACTGGCAGTTGTTCTGCACAAGTATCAGTACCTACATCTACATCTATATCTATCACCTATATCTTGGCCAGAATATTACTAGCACATAGGAAATGCAAAACACTGTAGCAGAAGATAGAATTATAACAGTAAACCAAGCTAACCCACCCCCCAACTTGCCTTTTCCTTAATTATTCCTGGGCTGTTGGGCCTAGCTACCTTTGAAGGACATTTAGGCTATAGTTTAAACGATAACAGCCTTGCCCCGAAACGCAACTGTTTTTGTAAAGCTAATGGGGCCATCAGGCTGGGGTGAGGAGAGGCACCCCGGAGTCCTGCTAAGGGACAGATATAAATGACTGATTGCCAGCCAGTATTCCAGAAGTTATAAGATATGCAACTTCCCCACTGATGCCTGTGAATAACGTCACTATCGTAGAACCTAAGATTGGCCTTTTGAGATGTCTTTGCAGGTTTTTTGCACGTATAACACACATGACTTCACCGCCACTGCCAACCCCTCTCCTGTGGCCCCACCCAGAAGTGATTCAGCCGGACGGAGGACAGCTTCAATTCCCTATGATTTAATCTCCTCCCCAAGCAATTGGCAGCAAGCACCTGTTACCTGGCTGCGCCGAATCCTTCCTCCAAATTGCCTTTGACAAACCCCTAACCTAGGAGCTTCTAAGGAGATGATTTGAGTAGGAACTCCATCTCCCATGTGGCGTGGCTGTCCTCATGTTTATTAAACTCTTTCTCTTCTAAAAAATAAATAAACAAAATAAATAAAAAGTCTACCATCTCATCTCCACATGCATTTCATTCATTAATGGAAGGATATAATTTAAATCCATATTGCAGGTTTCCTTGCATTGTTTTTCTATCTTTAAAATGATGATTTTAGATACGTCCGATGACTCTTAGCAGGATTTCTGCTCATAGCCCTCCAAAATAATAAAGCAGCTTTGTAACTTAACATTCTTTTGATTGATTATGTGTGCGTGTGCGTGTGCATGTGTGTGTGTGTGTTTGTGTGTGTGTGTGAGAGAGAGAGAGAGATTTGATTTTCTGGCAGCTTCTCCAAAACAAAGTCTTACCTTTTAAATTTGATGTATTTGTTTTCTACAGAGAGAAGTAAGAAATCAATAGAAATGAAAGCAAACAATGGTGAAAATGTTGTCTTGGTTTCAGCGACACCCACAAACTTTGGTTTCTAAAACTATGAGACGTCTAGGCAGATGCAGAGAGAAATAGGAATTGAGCGCCGATTTTACGAAGGGCTCTGCGTGTTCCCTTAAGGAAATTATCACCTGTCCTAGGCAGGGCAGTATCCCAGCCAGCAGCACCAAGAAGTCTAGGGTGATATAGGAAGGATATTACTCCACACAAGTCACTTAGCCATCCTTCTTCGTTTCTGCCTCAACCTCCTCTCCAAGCAAACTTCTGGTGCTGGTGAATTACAAACTAGGAAGATAGCGTCTTGAAGTGCTGACATTTTCTGATACGTTAGATGAAACTAACTGAAGGAATGAGCTGATGGATCAGGATAAAGTGAGAATGGCTAACAGGTCCACCTGAAGTTGGTCCCTGATCTTTCCATTTACCTGGTGGGCTAGACTAGGGCTTGTTCTTTAACTCTTCTCTAGATATTTTACCAGAGATTAGGCACTGAAGAGAATCAAAGAATAGAAGAGAAAGAGCAACCTTCTTTCTCCAGGTCCATGGCTTCTCCAGGTCCGTGGCTTCTATCCACAGCCATGAGTTCCAGCAGCTTCCAGCTTCTTGCAGCACTCCCAGAACTGGGCTCACTCCACACACTTGGCTACACAAGCAGGTAGCCCAGCAAAGCTATCTGCCCTGAGTTCTGCTGGAGCCTCACCGTGTCAGACATACCAACCCTGTGATGGCAGCATCTTCCTTTCGAAATTACCTCGGGTACCCCGGTGATTCTTTTTGGTGCTTTCAGCTCTTGAGAATCTAACAATCTCCTGTATGAAATTTCTCTGTTGAAGCACGTAGTGAGATTTTTGGTATCCTAACTGGACTGACTGACACACCTAAAGCTAATTTATCAGAACAAGTGAGCATAGTGCTTAACGAAATGTGGCCGGGACAGTGGCTCACGCCTGTAATCACAGCACTTTGGGAGGCTGAGGCAGGCGGATCACTTGAGGTCAGGAGTTCAAGACCAGCCTGGCCAACATGATAAAACCCTGTCTCTACTAAAAACATAAAAATTAGCCGGGGGTGGTGGTGCACACGTGTAATCCAAGCTACTCGGGAGGCTGAGGGAGGAGAATCACTTGAATCCAGTCAGCAGAAGTTGCAGTGAGCCAAGATCGTGCCACTGCACTCCAGCCTGGGTGACGACAAAGTGAGACTGTCTAAAAAAAAAAAGAAAAGAAGAAAGAAATATTAGAGATGTATGTGTATATATAGTGTGTGTATATGTGTGTGTATCTATCTATCTCTCACATTTCCTGACACATATTTATAGAACTTTTATATATATACATATATATATGTGTGTGTGTGTGTGTATGTAATAAAGCCAAAAAAGTTATCTTATGGAAATTTTAGCAATTATATATCTATCTAATTATATAAACACATACATACACATGATTATATATAGTATATATAACATATTTTTATATAACTATATGAGCAAGAAGAAACTTTATATATATTTATGTATGCATGTGAAGATATATATCTCACATCTCCTGCCATAAACTTATACTAGTTAGATATATATGTGTATGTGTGAATAAAATTAAGAAAGAGAAAGATATACTGAAAAAATATCAGAAATTATATATATAAACATATTTAAGCACATATATACACATACACACACAATGATATGAAGTTATAAAGGATATTATATATACCTTATTTATATGTATTTATATATAATAAATATGTGCACAAAAATTATATATATAAATGTCAGAAAATAAATATGTAATTATATATATGTCATATCTCCTGACATACATGTATAAGTTTGTGTGTTTGTGTTCATACATATAAAATGAAGCCATGAAAGGAATTAAAAGGTACTGTGGAAATACTAGGAAATAAACATATATATGCAAACATATTTATACACACACAATTATATAACATATATACTTTATATATAGTTTTTATATCTAATAAATATACACACAAGAAGAAAATTTATATTTTATATCAACACAAATATGTGCAATTATATATACATACATGTATGTACATATATGTATGTATACGTGTGTCTATCCATTTCATATCTCCTGATATACATATATAATAGTTATATATGTGACTGTGTGTTTCACGTATATAAAAGGAAGCAAGGAAAATAAAAGGCATCCCATGGAAATAATAGGAAAAAATAAATATACACACACACATAAAAATATATACATACACACAATTACAGTATATATGATATACTCATATATAGTAAATATATGCACAATAAGAAAATGTATTTATATATATTTAAATGTAAATATCGGGACATATATGCAATTATCTGCATACACACACATATCCACACTCACACACACAATTGAATACAGAACCAATAAATTGGACAAGCATGAAAAATCTACAAAACCATTTTACTGAGTCACAATTTCAGATTATGGAACTCTCCTAGAAAGTGGTTGCAAGAGATGAAAGTGTAGAAAAGTGCAGGCAAAAGTAAGATACTAGATAGTAACAGTTAATTGTCAATCTGGGCAATAGGAGTAAAGAAAAATAATATACTTAGAAAAAATATTTGAAATATGAATGCATGCACTCAGCGTGCAGGGCCAATGTAATTGTTCTAAAATGACGACACTTGACACTAATGTGGAGCTTGGTACATGGTGGCAAGACTCAGCACCATGTGGGCATTTCCTCATTTATTCTTCACAGAGCCCTAGGTAGATAATAACAGTGTTATCTGCATATTCCAGACAAAGAGAGTGATGCTTACCAGATAGTGATCTGTTCAGCCTTAATTTTTTCATCATAATCACTTTGTTATAATGTTTCAACAATTCTGGTGCTTTTGTGATTAGGCAATGTTTCTTTTTTTCTTGGTAGTTTGTTTTGTGCAAAGTTTTGATTGTTTTAATACAGTCTCATGTTTAGAACTCTCCATTTACAATGACAGTCTAAATATACCTGTGAACTCTTTGCAATGATCCGAAGAAAGTATTATTAAGCATTGTTCCAAGAATGATTTTTGCTCCCTTTTTCAGAATAGTTAGACTCCTCTACCTCTTGACAAGGTTGAGCTACACAGAGGGATCCCTGATTGGTTTGAACTGGTCTCTGGAACATTCTGCTGCTATCAAATGGAGCTGTTTGAGTTTCATTAAGAGGTCTCTTATTTATTGAAAGAAAAAAGACATACAAAAATTGTCAATTTGTGGATACCTTTGGAAGCAAGATGATGCTACACATGTTCAAAGCATCCTTCATACATAATCCAAAAGATTTCAGTTATGCATCCTGAGGGACATTACCAAGAAATACCACTGTGTGCAAGAAAGAAGATGAAAAAAACAACCAAACAGTTAATTTGAGGAATGTAGAAGTTGTTAATAGGATGAAGTCTAGAAGCTAAGATACAAATGAGCATTTTAGAAGCTCAAAGAACAGAAAAACCCACAGGAAAGGATCAGAGATAAAGACAAGTGATTAAAGGAAACCTTGAGGAGATGGGAAAAAAGGCAACAAGAACTGGGGCAGTCGGAGAGCAAGTTGACTTCCTTAAAGTAGTTCATGCAAGGACCTACTTTTTTTCTTACTAGAGAGGCATAATTCCCCAAAAAAAGTTACAAATTTATTTTGAGTTATCAGGATCAGTTATGAAAATATAGGTGAAACATTTTGCAAACTGAGAAGTGGCTTCTCAGTTTTGGTATAATAATAATTATATATATATGGAGAAATAGATGATATTTTAGACAGATAACTACAGAATAGATATAGATAGATAATATATAAATATACAGGATGATACATAATGATAGATAAGTAGACAGATAGATGATAGACAGATGATTGATAGATATAGGTTGATGATAGATATATAGATAGAGAGGATGATAGAGATATAGATGGTAAATAGATGATTGATTATATAGATAGATGATAGATCGAGTTGATACATAGATACGATGAGAGATACATCAATAGATAATTTATATATAGATTATAGCTTATATAGATAGATCATACATATAGGTAGATAATATATAGATAAGATGATTGACAGATAAACAGATAAGATGATAGATAAATGATTTGACGTATTTTCAACAACTCAAAATAATTTTTAAAGAGAGAAAGTCTTCTAAAGTAGTGTGCCCTGTGGCAGATTTACACTAAATTCCTCGAAAACATACAAAGGAAAAAAAAATCTACCGCAACCACAAAATGAAGTGTTTGCTTTATGAAGTTGACTAGCAACAAATGAATTAAGTTGCCTGCGAGGCCGTCTCTGCAGCGATCTTAGAAAATAAAGCAGTGTTGTGATTATGAAGTTAACATAAGTGATGCCTCCTTCAATTCACTAAACATCTCAGTGAAACATTTGTGTTCCTTGTATCCTTGTAAGTAGACTTTTAACTTTCCTGTCCAAAGAAAAATAGCTATCTGCTGGATGTTATATTGTAAATTGATTTATTTTCATGCCCTACCACAGTAAGTTATGTATGTTCTGCAGTTTGTCACCATCCCAAAATAGCTCATTTTAATTAAAACTATATATTATCTTGTTAACTTCCTGCATGAGAAACCCTTCTTCATTTGCACATTGTGATAATTATATCCCACACTTTTTTCTGGTTACTATTTTTTTTTTTTAATGTCATTGGTGATTTGCTACAGAGGAACGACTAAAGTGGACAGGCCTGGGTTTCTAGCCTTAGTGATGATATGAGCTTGAGCGGCAGCTTTGTTTCTCAATTCTGAAACAGAAAATGTTGTATGTTTGGGTAAAGTTTCAGTGAAGTTCACTGATGACTTTTCTATCATTTTTAGCTTTTTTTGCTCTGAATTGACTTTGGCCATGGACTTCCCAGCATCTTCTTTTCTTTATTTGTTCATTTTTTCTGCATCTGTTCATCACTCCCTAGAATTATGGACTTTTAAAAAATAAGATCTTATTTTTTAGAGCAGCTTTAGGTTCACAGCAAAATTGAGCAGAGGCTACAGACATTTTCCACATAGCCCCTATCTCCACACATGCACAACCTCTTTCGTGTTTGACATCAACCCACCATAGCGATACATTTGTTACCACTGACGCACCTACACATTATCATTATCAACCTGTAACCAGGCAGCCTAACTTCAAAATGCATTCTGAAACATTCTTTTTTCTTTCTCTTAGGTTTCAAGATGTAAACTGGAGGCAAACTGCAGAGCCTTTTTTCCTTAGCCTTCAAATAGTCTCCACGTACCACTCTTTTTCACCACAGATACTTCCTTCTTTTTTATCTAACTGTATGCTAGTATCTGACTATGTGTCTTCGTAGATGTTCCAGGGGCTGATCTTGAGACAGACACACCAAGCCTAGACACCCAGTTGCAAAGTTCCAGAGCTTACCGCAAGGTGGCCAGCCAGCAACCCAGCCATTGTGGAGATGACATCAGCCCAAAGGCCAGGTGGACTGGGACCCAAGACAGCCACCTGCACAAGACACAAAGGCATCGTACTCAGCCCAATTCTTGCATGCCCTTCTTAACAAGTTTTCCCTTTTTAAACCCCTTCCTTCCCCCCGCCAAGTTGAAGTGGTTACTTTGGATAGGCATCCAACCATTTCCCCTTCACTAGTTTTGGTTAATAAAGTCACTTTCTTTCTACCAGACCTCACTCTTGTTACTGGACCCTGTATGCAGTGAGCATCCGGACCCGTGTTCAGTTACAAACCAATGTCCGTAGTTTACATTAGGGTTCGCTCAGTGCTGTGCATGCTATGGGCTTGGACAAATGTGTCATGCCACATAGCCACTATTGCAGTATCATCCAAAAAAGCTGTGCTTATTGTTTTGCTAAAAGCATGAGGCTTCTGGAGTTCCATTCTACAGGAAGACAGAAGAGAAATGGAATGAACCCTAGAGTTCATTGCAGCATTATTCACAATGACCAATATAGAAACAACCTCAGTGGCTGTCTACAGATAAATGGAGAAAGAAAAATGATATTAGGCAGCCATAAAAAAGAAAGAAATGCTGCCATCTTCAACAACATGCATGAACCTAGGGAACACTGGGCTAAGTAAAACAAGTCACACACAGGAGGACATTTGGCATATTTTATTTTAAAAATGTACATATCTAGGCCGGGCACGGTGGCTCACGTCTGTAATCCCAGCACTTTGGGAGGTGGAGGTGGATGGATCCAAGGTCAGGAGTTCGAGACCAGCCTGGCCAACATGGCAAAACCCCATCTCTACTAAAAATACAAAAATTAGCCCAGCATGGTGGCGTGCCCCTGTAGTCCCAGCTACTCAGGAGGCTGAGGTAGGAGAATCACTGGAATCCAGGAGGTGGAGATTGCAGTGAGCCGAGATCGCGCCACTGCACGTCAGCCTGGGCAACGGAGAGAATCAACTCCATCACATATATGTATATGCAAATTATTTGCCTAACTGTATGCCAATAAGAAAAAATGTCTTCCTCCCTTCTTTCCTTTTTTCTTTATCTTTCTTTCCTTTCTTTCTTTCTCTCTCTTTCTTTCTTCTTTCTTTCTTTCTTCTTTCTATCTCTCTTTCTTCTTTCTTTCTTTCTTTCTTTCTCTCTCTCTCTCTCTCTCTCTCTCTCTCTCTCTCTCTCTTCTTTCTTTCTTTCCTCTTTCTTTCTTTTCAGAGATAGGGTCGCCCAGGCTGGAGTACAGTGGCACAAACAGAGTTCACTGCAGCCTAGAACTACTGAGCCCAACCAATCCTCCCACCTCAGCCTCTGAAATAGGTAGGATTACAGGCATGTACCACCACACCAGCTAATTTGTTTATGTTTTGGTAGAGATGGGGTGTCCCTTGGTTGCCCAGGCTGGTCTTGAACTCCTGGGCTCGAGCAATCCGCTTGCCTCAGCCTCTCAAAGTGCTAGGATTACAGTGATGATTTTTCTTTTAGAAAAAGAAAAATCTGATTTTTTCTTTTAGAATAGAATACAGCTAATCATCTTTATAGTTGAGCTATTGTAATCCTTTCAAAAGTAACATTTCTATTTAAAATTTTTAATCTAGTTTTCGAAGTCACACTGACAGAAATAATAGAAATTCCCCCAGGTGTTAACTAGTATTTCTCTTTAAATAAAATTAAATTAGAAAACAAAATTCTTGGTAGCAGTTAAATATTTTATATAGATATCAATAAAATGTGAATTAGTTAAATCACTGAGCTTTCACATCTTTCACTGAATAAATTTACATCTCATATACTTTATTAATTGAAGAGAAAATGTACACTCATCGCAGATGTAAAAGAGAAAGTATCTGGCAAACGTCTACCCACGTTCATGGTAAAAGCTCTCAGCAAATTAGCACAATAAGTAACCCTCGTATATATGATAAAGGGACTGTATAATACAAAAGAACTTAAAATCATACCTCCTGGTGGATTACCTTTATGCATATACACAAGTAGAAAATCAAAATAAAAAATAATTGATTACAAGACTATAAAATTCATAAAATTCTTGGGAATAAAGCTAATGAAAACGTGCAAATCTCTATATTAAAAAGCTATATAACCTTGATGGAAGGATATCAGAAAACTCGAATAAACACAGATAAGTCACATGTTTATAGACTGGAAGACTCAGTAGTGTAATAATTTCCAATATCTTAAAATTGATATATACTTTCAGCTGAATCAAATGAAAGTCAGGTTATCTTTTAAAAGCAAGCATTTTTAGGGGGAGGGAGAATCTAGAACAGCTAAGACAAGTTTTGAAAGAGCGAAGTTAGAGAACTTTACCTAATTTTATGACTTAATTTAAAATTAGAGTAAATAAGCTGTAGTCCCAGCTTCTCAGGAGGCTGAGGCAGGAGAAACACTTGAGCCCAGGAATTGGAGTCCAACCTGGGCAACACAGCAAGACCTCATCTCTAAAATAACAATAATAAATTAGTACAAGCATTATAAGTATGGCATTTGCATAGAAAGTTTAGATATTGACCCACCTACCTAAGTATGGTCTATTTATTTTCCACAAAGGCACCAAGCCATCACTATTGAAAAACAAATGATTTTAAACAAGTAATGATAAAAAAAAATGCTATACTTATGAGGAAATATCAATGGTTTCAGGATAGAAAATAGAAAAAGGCAGTAGTTCAAGGTATTTGAGAGATACTAAAGTCTAACGATTGCTATTTGGTATGGGAAAATGCGAGAATTTGACGGCTAGTGCAAACGGTTGCAATGATTAAGGCAAGGAATTGCATACCAGTACCTCATGATATGTGAAACAATTGTCCTTATTACCCAATTGGCAGTGTTGAGTATATATCTACAGAGAAAAATGTTTAGTAAGAAATCCTCATCAACATGAATCAATGCATTGTATTTCTCCCCCATTGAATTACTTGTGTACACTTGAAAATTACACATTTTCTCTGAGTTTATGTGTGTGCATAAAATATGGAATGTAACGTTTGTATCAAAAAGCGTAGGGAATTTTCCAGCCTAAACACACTTTGCCAAATTTCAACCTCTTTTTGGGCAGGTGGACTTCAGTCTTGCAGAGCCTCGCACTAGAATAATACTTATTAAGCGTATCATGCAGGGTGTTTTGACTGCACAAATACGTGCTTCTTCAACATTTTCCTGGTTTGTTACACATGTCCTAAGAGGTGATTTTGTGACCTTCCAGGAGCTGTATCTTAACCATGAAGATTCAGAAGCGTGAGCGGATGAATGCACGGCAAGTTGATCTGTTGCTCAGAGGCAGAAGATGTGAAATAACCAAATTCCAAGACTGGCAATGCTAGCATGCCAGATTGTTAATTTACAATGTACACCTCGCGCTGAAGCTACAATTTTAAGAGAAACATAAAACTAGTGCATTTTTCTATCCATGTGTAGACCTACGTGGCAAGCAAAATGATAATTTGGGGGTTTTTGTTTGTTTGTTTGTTCGTGAGCAAAGAGTGGGGAAGGTAAACTAAATTATTTTAATAGATCAGGCGGAGATAATTTAATCTGTCCTCCTCCAGAAGAGCAGCGGTTTACTCGGTGGGGTTATGATATGATATCCAATTGTCTCTGTCCAGGTTGTTGCAGAAATGGTGGCTGGTTACTGGGTCTTTGATTTCTATTCCAGTTTAGCAATCAGTGAAGGCTTTTTTTTTTTTTTT
>NW_012118032.1:1197895-1219535 GCF_000951035.1 Colobus angolensis palliatus
GAGAGAGAGAGAGAGAGAGAATGAGAGAGAGAGAGAGAGATCGAATTCTCAGTTTCCTAAGCACTTGGGGGGAAAACTTCACTCTCCCTCCTAGATGTGTGAACCACTGCCAGATTATATAATTACCTCATGCCTTTCTCAGTCATTTTTGCTTTCAACTGCTTTTGTTCAGTTCCGGCCCTAAACTGTTGAGTAATTTTGCTGTGCTCTGTGAGACAGCTGACACATTTTAGTTGTATACGAAATGATTCTTATATTCATTTGTAGTTGCGGAGTTGTTAGGCAATTTATGATCCTCTTGGATGTAAGATATAAAACTGGAGGTCATTATCGTTGTGAGAATCATTCTTCCTTTTCTGAATGGCTCATGGTACTCTGATTTTGCAAGCAATGCCTATAACCTTCTCTCTAACTACAAAGTCAGCTGTCCATCATCGTGTCTCAGTTCTTCTCACTGTGTGGAACAAACGCCTCTGATATTTACCTTGATAAACAGAATGGAGATCTAGAAAGCACTATTGTGCTTGCACTATTACACACGTTTAATCAGGCGCAAATATGAAGTAGGTACATGTTGAGGAAAGGTTACATTTTTTAAATCAACTGCTAGCCTAGCTATGAGAGAGAAGACGAAATCATCTAACATGGAAAGTTGTCCTTATTTACAGTTGAATGACTCCAGTAAGTTATACTAATGTAAAGGTGATGAGCATCTATTGTCTAGGAGAGAGAAAAAAGGGAATAATTATTCTTCTTATGATGTAGTCAAGGTTCCTTAACCTGAGCTGATGATAAGGGTGGAAAAAATACCTTTGCAAGAAAGCTTACCTAGTTTTAGAAGAACAAGGACAAAAATACTTGAAGGATGTTGTCTTCAATCAAGTCCTGCAGTTAGCGGAAGGAAACAGCGGATCCCAAACATAATACCTTGTGGAAAGAAAATAGGCCTAGCTTGGTGAGACTGGTGCAACACGAGAGTCCTTAGAATTGGAGCGAGCTATTTTGAGAAGAGTCTTCGGTTGATGCAGAAGAAATTATATTCAGGTCTTAGTATTTAGACATGCAGATTTGGTGTTTGTGCTTCCTGAAATGGTAACTAAGTCATACCCTATTAATCAGTCCAGATCAAGTGTTCAGTGGACTTCATGTGGCACAAAGACAATTGCTCCGTGCATGGATCAAAATCTACTTCTCTCTCTTTTTGCAATTTGGAAGAAGACAGACATTCCTATTTTTATAAGCTGTGAAGGGGTCATATAGAGAAGATTTAAGAGAAAAAATGTATAAAATATCTTGCTAATTGGTCTTGTGAAATTGAGCTATCATTTGAGTGAGAGAGAGAGAGAAGAAGGGAGAAATGGGAGGAAAATGAATGGGGAAATGGACAGAAAAGATGGGGAGAGAGAGAAAGAGAAAGAGAGAGAAAGAAAGGCAGAAGGAGAGAAAGGGGGAGGAGAGACTTCTATGTGTTCTAAGAGGGCGAAGAAAGTTATTCAGTAATTACAAATATGTAATTACAGAATCCCCTACTTTTTAGGTAGTTGCTCCATCAGTTTTAAGAACCTTAACATAATTTGAATAAAATTACCTAAATTAGTGTATCTCTCTAATGTCATTATTTGTGTTTAAAATGGCACCACCATGTTAAGTTAAACCTTTCAAAATTATGCAAAGGTCTATTTTTTTCTACTCTCCCATTTTCTCTAACATCGATTTAGTCAACTGCTATATAGTATTTCTTACCTAATAGATAACATGCAATATCTAACAGTTATGGGTGGAAGCCTAATTTTTGTGGTTGTCAACTCATGCTCACACTTCTGTCTTTACTTATGTAATTAGTGATGGGCGTTGAGATGAAAATCACCGGGGTGTTAAAATTGCCGCCATCAGTGATCACCCCAAATACCCACAAGAATTTCATCAATTTAGGAATTTTGCCATCCGGAGCTGTAAGGTTCAAAACTTAATCCAATTATGACCCAGGCATGACTCAGCTCCCAAATGCTAACTCTAACCAATCTCTCCTATCAAATATCTTTGAAAAAAATCCAACCAGAGGACAAACTTATATCGACAGATGACAATGTCAGAGATTTACTGGAAGCTGTGACTTATACACCATCTCCTCTTGCTTTATTAGACTCTAAATAACTTGGTAAGTATGGAATCAAAGGAGAAAAGAAAATACGCCAGCAAGGTGATGGTTGAATACATCCATCCCCAGTAAAAACAGACTTACCAAGCTAACTTAAATCTCTAATTCATATAGTTCTAAAAGGGAAAATTTCACAGGACTATCTGGTAAAACACTAAAACTGGGCTCTTCATCTTTCATTTTTTGAAAATGTGCGATTTGTGAGGAAGTGCTCCCTTTCTTTATTGGTGTATGGTACCATCAGATGTAACTAAGTGTTCTGCTTACTTTGAAATCTAAAGATTTCTACTACATGTGAATGACTTTACAATTTTCTAATTTCTTTCCATTTGTACTGATTGTATAACATATATCTCTGTCTTAAATTTTTAAAAAATATAAATATTTCTTAAAAGCTATTGGAATCTATTGACTGTCCATTGGAAAACCTTCCACTGAGGAATATATGATCTTACAGAATTTATTACCCAACATACAGTTTTTTATTAATCTTAGAGTCTTATCAGTATTCTACAGTTTTCCAAATACTTATTGAACTTTCTTCTAAATGTGTGAAGATTCTATATATATAGAATCTTATATATAGAATACCTATATATTTTATACCTAAAAATAGAAAATTTTCCTTGCCAAATTGACTTGTAATTCACCAGCAATCATTTCTATAATAGAGAGTTTAATAAGTTAATGGTTCAAATTTATAATATCTAGATGTATGTTGTTTATATATAAGTATCTTAGATGCTTAACATATTATTATATTAAAATAGTATTATGTTTATATATAAATACAAAACCTATCACAGTTTCTCAGTAAGATTATGCAAAAGTAAAAAAGGTGTTTTTTTTTTTTAACGTCTCTTATCCAACATCTTAGTACGTTTGAGAATTTTCTTTGCCATAGTAAGCTACTGAATCTCAGATAAATTGTTTAAGTGCACAAAGATTGAAAATCTGCACAAAGTCACTCCTAACTTATCACTATTTCTTCATTTTCCATTTTAATCTAGGAGCATTTGTTCAGGTTTATTAACTTTGAAACTGCTACAGCAAAAGAAATGGAATTTGTCATAAGTAAGTATTGAACACAGTGATACGTTAAACACCAAGAACTCTCTGCTACTCCAAATAGTTTATTAATGAAATTCTGATCATATCCTTTGCACCATCATCACAAACAAATTTTATTTGAAAATCCAATTCCGCATCACTTAGAAATAAACTTTGGAGAGGCTAATCTTTAAAATGAATATAAAAATAATATTTAAGCACTCTAGCAATAAGGGGAAAAGGGACAGACAAGCATGGATTCAGTGTACAGCCTCCTTAAGCAGGTATTTTCTTAGGATTTCCCTCCTACAGGTCCCATAAGCCTAAATTCAGACAAAGTCTGTTTATTTAAAGGAGAAACCCTCAAGACATGCTTGCTTAAAATATTTAAAGATAAATTTAAAAAGCCCTTCATTGGTTGGGCAAGAGAGCATGCCTGTAATCCCAGCAATTTGGGAGGCCCAGGCGGCAGATTACTTGAGGTCAGGAGTTTGAGACCAGCCTGGCCAACATGGGAAAACCCAGTCTCTACTGAAAATACAAAAATTGGCCAGCCGTGGTGGTGTGCGCCTGTAAACTTAGCTACTCGGGAGGCTGAGGCTTAGAGCTTGAACCCCAGAAGTGGAGGTGACAGTGAGCCCAGATCGTACCATTGTACTCCAGCCTGGGCAACAGAGCAAGTCTCCTTCTCAAAAATAGACAAATATATATGTGTATGTGTATATATATATATATATATATAAATTTTTAAAAATGCTTCATTATTTGGTGTGCAGAAATAGTTTTCCCCTTCACTTGGGACCAAAGTGACTAATAGTGAAGAATGACTGTTTTCTCTTTTCTTTTTCAGAATAAAGATAGGAAGTTAATTGTAGGACACAAGCTGGAAGAATCTCCCAGTTGGATTTTTCTATGAGGAAGTTGTCTTGCATAGTAAATCACAAGAATAAATGGCAAAATATTTTCACATAGTAATAAGCTGTTAGCCTGTAGAGTGAGAATTTTGTCCATTGACTGATTGGCAATTTTAGTCAAATATTGTTACAGTAAAAGAATCTTCATTCAGCTCCCCTGTATAGAGTCTTTATTTGTTAATATTATTTAACGATTTTTGTATGTGGTCCTTTAAGTTTTCTTATTGATTTTTACTTCTTTCATCCTAGGATTTAGATACATAAGATCGTTTTTTAGTGTTATGCATTGAACATAATATCTGAGAATTTTTTTTCACTTCTCTGTGTTTAAGAATTCTTTTAGAGCAAAAAGATGTGTAATCCTGGTGTTTTGAAATCAATCTATATTCTCCTTTGTGGATTATTTCTTTTTTAATGACTTAAGATATCTCTTCCTAACCTAAAGACATACATAGCTTGTACTGGATGTTGTACTACAAACCTTACAATTTTACATTAAAAAAAACAAAGCATGATGAAGAGTACATGACATGCCAGAGATGGAGTATTGTGTTGGGATGTAAGGAAGTGACTCATTCAAGGGATATCTGGGCACAGAAAGTGAAGAGAGAGGACAAATATATCTGCAGAGGGCATGGTCAAAGCAGAGAAAACATCAAGTACCAGAATCCTAACCACAGGAAAACAAGTATACGAGGTGATGGATATGTTAATCAACTTGATTTAATCATTTGACATTAGATACATATATCAAAACATCTCAGTACACAGCAGAAACATGTACCATTTTTATGTGTCAACCAAAAACCAAATATTTTGAAAATACATCATAGACTAAGGAAAACAAAAACAACGTTCTAAGGCAGGATTATATAGAAGTTCAATGTGGTTCAAGGGGAGTAGGCAGGAGTAATCTTGATTAAAGGTGTCAGAGAAAAAATAGCGATCAGACCTCATGGGCATTTTATAGGCCATGGTAAGTGCTTAACTTCTACTCTAAGGAAGGAAAGCCATTTAGGGGTTGAGAGTTAGATTGATTGCACCCTTATCTCTTTAGGCACGTCCATCTTTTAAAATTTATTTCAGCAATAAGGCGTGAATAAGATTTAGTCACTGATTTTACTTCCCTCCTGATTGTAGGTCTATGGAAGGTTTCTATTTCTTCTTGAGTAATTTCACTACTTTCCAAGTTTCCATTTCATCTATTTTCATATTTATGAGTATAAAATTAGTTATCGCAATATCATTGTTTAAAACTTCATAGTATGTCTTGGTTTTATCTTCTAATGCATACATTTTTGCATCATCAGTCCATTTTTTCCCCTTATATCTAATTCTTCTGAACAAATGGCATTTTTCATGTATATCTCTTTATATGTGGTATAGTTGATGTTTTTCATGTATTTTTTATTTCACTTTAATTAAATCAGGCTCTTACGTTTGTTACTCATTTTTTTTCTTTTATTTCTTCTCTTTACTTTTCTTAACTTCTTTTTCAGAGATCAACTTCTTAAGTTGTATGTTTACATAATTGATTTTTTAGACCTTCTTATCTATTTTATTCTGAATATTGTAATTATTTTCTCTATGTACATGAAACAAGTTTTAATTTTTAAACTTTCATTTTCATTTCTTATGTGACTCATTTTAGTTTGAAAGTATAGTTTAAAATTCCAGACATTTATTTAGTTATTATCTCATTCATTCATTTGAATTTATATTTATTTCTAATGCGATGACATTCTATCTTTCAAACTATAATCTGTAATATACCTGTATCCAGGTATTTGTTGAGACTTAATTTGTGGTCTAATGTATGTGAATTTTAAAAATTCTGTCTCTGCTTGTAAAGGATTCTGATTGTAGGTTTATACTTATCAATTAGATCAAGGTTAGCTTTGCTGTTCATTAAAAAAAAATTTTCCAATTGTTCTTTCCATAAATGAGAGACCATAATGATTTTGCTTTTGTCTCCGTATTTTGTAGCTATATGCATGTAAACTGGAGACAGGGAGATGTCTAGATTTTAATTGAAGTCTTAGGTACAGAATAAATTAAAATTGCATGTAAATTTGGATTCCACATACAACACCATTTTATATCATTACACAGTAAACTTTTTCTCTAAAAGTTATTCATCTGATATTAATGTAGTTACACTACTTTTTCATTGGTTACTTATTGTTCACCTACTTTTCTTCTTTTTTTTTGGGACAGAGTCTCGCTCTGTCACCCAGGCTGGAGTGCAGTGGCCCAATCTCAGCTCACTGCAAGCTCTGCCTCCCGGGTTCACACCATTCTCCTGCCTCAGCCTCCCAAGTAGCTGGAACTACAGGCACCCACCACCACATCCGGCTAATTTTTTGTATTTTTTTAGTAGAGATGGGGTTTCACCGTGTTAGCCAGGATGATCTCCATCTCGGCCAACTTTTTTTTTTGAGATGGAGTTTCGCTCTTGTTGTCCAGGCTGGAGTACAATGGCATGATTTCAGCTCACTGCAAACTTCACCTTGTGGGTTCAAGCGATTCTCCTGCCTCAGCCTCTTGAGTACCTGGGATTAAATGCATGTGCCACCACGCCCGGCTAATTTTGTATTTTTAGTAGAAATGAGGTTTCTCCATGTTGGTCAGGCTGGTCTCGAACTCCCGATCTCAGATGATCCACCTGCCTTGGCCTCCCAAAGTACTGGGATTACAGGTGTGAGCCACTGCACCCGACCCATACCTGCCAGTTTTATACAAACTTTTTATATCCTTAAATTTTAGATAAGTCTCTTGTTTGTACAAAGTATATAGCAAGATATTTTTGTCTGTTTGTATTTAAGTCAAATTTTCTTCTTTGTTGCACTTTTTCTCTGCTTCTCTTATTTCTTCTTTTTTATATATTTTGAATAAATATATGACATTTTTCACAATCTTGATGGGAATCCTTAAATCCTATCTTCCTGAAACTAAATAATAGCACTTTTGACATTTCTAGTGAAAATGCTGTTAGATACTGCTTTTAATAGAATTCTATTTTTCTCCTGAATTTTAATCAGAATTAAGTACAATAATTTTTAATAATATTTTCAGGTCTCTACCTCTTCATGCAGAATTTTGTATTTTTCCTAGTCAACTCCTCAGGACCGCAGAATTCTAGCAGTTTTCATAGCTGAGTCTATTCTGTATTGTAATACATCCTTTGAATTTTCTTTTTCTTTTTTTTTTCTTTTTTTCGTCTTTGAGATAGGGTCTCATTCTGTCTCCTAGGCTGGAGGGCAGTGGCGTGATCATGGCTCACTGTAGCTTTGATCTCCTGGGCTCAAGCAATCTTACCACCTCAGCCTTTCGAGTAGCTGGGATGACAGGTGCACACCATCATGCCTGGCTGTTGTTTTTTAACTTTTATTTTTTGTAGAGATGGGGTCTTGCCTGTCTTGAACTCCTGGGCTCAAATGATAAACTTCTATTTTTCAATATTTTTGTAATAATATAACCATACACAATGGAGAGCTACTACACCTAAACGAACTGCATTACTAATGAATACTTGTTAATGTAATTGTACCATCAAGGCAACTAAATTAGTAAAACATTTGTTCAAGTGTGCATGTAGTTGTTTATCTGGAAATCATACCCAGTTTGTTTCTCATTGCTTCATCAAATAGGAAAGAATGCTTTTTTAAACAAAAGAAAAAATTAATCATTAAAATTGAACATCAAATGGAGTTTATTAATAAATTTGCTTTTTAAATAACAGTTATTGCTCTAGATGAAATACTTTTTCTTCTTTTACTCCAAACTAAACGAATAAGATTGTGATTCCTTTTGTAACCTAGTTGATATGGTTAGGCCCTGTGTCCCCACTCAAATCTCATCTTGAATAATAATCCCCATAGTCCCCAGGTGTTGAGGGAGGAACTAGGTGGAGGTAATTGAATCATTAGGTTTATATGAAACTGGCAGGTATGGGCCAGGTGCAGCGGCTCACACCTGTAATCCCAGCACTTTGGGAGGCCGTCATTGAATCATTTCCCCCATGCTGTTCTCCTGATAATGAGTGAATCTCACGAGATCTGATGGTTTTATAAGCACCTAGCATTTCCCCCGCTTGAACTCACTCTGTCTTGCTGACCTGTGGAGAAGGTACCTGCTTCTCCTTGCCTTCCACCATGATTGTAAGTTTCCTGAGGCCTCCCCAGCAATGCAGAACTGTAAGTCAATTAAACCTCTTTCCTTTATAAATTACCCAGGCTCAGGTATTTCTTCATAGCCGTGTGAGAACGGACTAATATACTAGTAGTTAGCCATATAAAGTAGAAAAAAGTTGAAAACGTATCAAACATAAATATTAACCAATATTTAACACATTGTTACAATACATTCATATAAATCAGGTGAAGTTTTTTATTAAGTAAGTAAAAATGCAAAATATGAAAATACATAAAAATAATTGCTCAAAGAAGATACAGGGAACTTCAGGAACGTTTTGGGTGGACTGCCAGTATCTGGTCACCTGTTACAATTATTAGTTGAAAATTGTCAAAGTCAAATTGATGCTTCTTTTTGTTACCCTTCACAGTGAGATCTGAAATATAATTGAAATTGACTTTTGTGCATAGTGTGAGGTAGACATCAATTTTTTTTTACCCTATAGCTAAAGATTCTTTGTATCTCTCTATGCTGCTGCCTTTGTCATGAATCAAGTGACAATATACATCTGATCAACACTCCGTTCTTTTCCAATTCATCTTAGTGTCTCTCTTCGTGTTTAAAGCACATCACTTTAATTGTTGCAGTGATTAGTGACTGGTGTATGTTCTCCAAACTTTTTGTCTCTCAAGATTTTCTCACCAAATCTTAGCATTAGTTCCATTACAGTTCATTATCGACACTGATTTTCACAGAAGCCCAGCTTTAATTTTGATTTTGTTTATGGTGAATTCATATTTAATAGATAAATTGGAGGAGATTTGACACCTTTATATAAATATTAAAATATTGATATTCACATGCAGTTGAGTGACAGATTCTTTAATGCACTTCAAGTTATTCATTGCCTCAAAGTTTTTAAAAATTGTCATTGAGATTTTAGGTCTAGGGACTGGCATAATAAAATACACACACAACTATGAAAACATTTTAATTCTGAAATCATGATATATTTATAATTTTTGTTCATTTGAGTGCAGTGCAATATTCATGTTTAATGTGCATTGTCAAAACAATATTAAGTTTCATTTGTTAAAACAACAAAAAAAAGCTAAGTTTATTAACATTTGCAAAAATGAACAATGGAAGAAATCCATCCACTTTTATGTCCTCATTTGAGCTTTATATTTCCCAGTTGGAAAATTGAGTTTTCAAAATAAAACTTCTGACAAAAAAAAAACACTTCAGGGAAAAGTTGGATTGGTAGAATCTGCCAATAGAACAAAGATATAAACAGAATAACAATATTTTGAAGAACAAGAATACAAATCTAACACAACCTGGAAAGTAATACAACTTAAAGTAAGAAAAAAATGCACTCGATGACATAAATTATACCTGAGTGAGGAGACCTACTCATTGATACCAGGTCTATTAATTAAAGAAAGCTATGCTATTATGCTTGTCATCCAAGGCACAGTAAGATGTCTAGCTGGTAGTGGAAATCCTAGGTCCTGAATAAATTAAAATCGATTTTGCTGTATTTTAAGGTTGTACAGTGACAAAAAATGATGAATTCTTAGTCTCACAGAGCCAAACTGGAAAGTCAACATCATGTTTACTGCAAAAAGCAGGTGCACTGCAGGATTTAATTGGGTGGTGAATTTCATTGAAAAAACAAAATACTGTTTTTTAAATAATCATTTGTGTGTTCACTATTACTCTTGTACTTGTTACAGTATTGGTTGCCTTACAGTAATTTTTTTTTTTTTTTTGAGATAGGATCTCACTCTGTTGCACAAGCTGGAGTGCAGTGGTGTAATCACAGCTCACTGCAGCCTCAACCTCCTGGGCTCAAGTGATTCTCTCATCTCAGCCCCTCCCCCTACCCAGTAGCTGGGACTACAAATCCCATGCCCGGCTCAGCTTTTGTATTTTTTTGTACAGATGGGATTTCGACATGTTGCCCAGGCTGATCTTAAACTCCTGGGCTCAAGGGATCCTCCTGTCTTGGCCTCCCAAACTGCTGGAATTACATGTGTGAGCCACTGCAAACAGCCTACAGTAATTTGTAATGAGAAATGTATTTCTCTATGGATTTCTAACCAATGAGGGGACATCTGCAGACATGCTCACTAAATTACTGCGCCATGTAGGGTTCTCTTCCCTTCAAATATCTGGAAGTATTACAACAAGAACTTCTGACAGGTTTGGAGAATTTGGGGGTGTTCTGTGCCGCAAACATGCAAGGGGAAAAGAAAAGACACTCACACAATACCTTTAAGAGTAAACAACCTTTATCCCATGTAAATGGCAATACAGATACAATAAGCAAATGATATAACGAGCAAATTGCAATGGGAAGGGGAGAAGAGAAAAATATATATATACACACACATATATATACACATATACATACATATATGTATGTATATGTATGACTGGGCTCAAGGAACACAAAAAGGTCAACTCGTTTTTGTGATTGTTGTTTTTCGATAACTAACATACAGAAATAGATTGAAATAGAGATTTCCCGGAAACAGCACTGGATGAATGCCTCAAGGTGCTCACACAACCTGTTCTGGGACTTGGTGACCATTGTTTGTGTCCATGTTCAATTGAGTTCAAATGTAATATTTAACTTTTCCTCCATATTCGGCCTCAATTTGATACTCAATTTTAGGAAAATACCCTTGCAGATAGATGGGAAATACATAATTGGTAGAGGTTACAGAATCAGGGTAAGCTGAGGAGAATCAGAAGCATAAGTAACAAGGACCACACCCACCATGGCCAAAGCCAATGCCAGTTGGAAAGCCAGTCCATGATAGGGTCCTGACAGCTAGATCCTAGGCGTTGTACCCGCGCCCATAAACCTTTCACAAGAAGGGTGGCATGGTGGGAATTGTCTGGGATATATACACAGCACTTAGTGTGTACTAAGGCACAAACTCCTCCTTGGGCTGCAGTGAGCATGTCAGGTGCCATACGGTTCTGCAGGACAACTGTGCGCAGTTGAGCAAGTTCATCTAATAATAACATAAGCCCCGAACTGTTACCATTAAGAGCCTTTTCTATGTGCAAGCTTAAGACTTTGGTTTGCTGTTGGAGCGAGATAGTGCCTACAGGAGGATAGAGTACTGTGACAGGATACCACCACCATGGGGTTCGATGCAGTCGCAACCAGCGATATTTATAAGCTTCTAAATTACTAGGGAGAGAAATGCCATCATGGACGGTAAATGGAATTAATGGCCACCCCCAAGTGCATCTTCCTGTCCAGTGTGGGGGTAGATATCGCCACCCTGAGAACCCGCATACCCATAGGGCCCCCCAGGGGATGATAAGGACCTGGCTGTAATTATATTGTGGTAATAGTATTTCATTAAAGTGGGAAAGGGTTTGTGTTTCATTGAGGGCAGTGTTGTTGATTTGGAGAATGTGTTCACAATTATCTAATGGGAGAAATCCTAAGGTGGCATTAAGAGAGCCATTTAATGCCTCTAGGCAAAGGGGAGCCTTATAAAATCCAGCAACTAGCAAAGCTGGTTCCCAATATATACCATTCCATGCATATCGAGCGGGAAACAAAGACCTTTGGTGCAAGGTAAGGGTGGAGTTTGCCCTGTGTCGGGCTTGGGCAAAGAGTGCCTGTTTAGTGCGAGCGAGAGAGGTCCATGTTGGATTGCAGGTGTTATTGTTGTGACCCCATTGGCAGTGGCAGAGCCACTCTGTAGCATTAGCGGGAATGATTTTCCATGGTAGTCCCCTTCCGGCGGCCTCTGTCAATTCAGTGCAAAGCCAGCACTGACTGCGGTTCACTTCCCCTGCAGATGTGGCCATCCAATTGATGAATTTATTTTCTGCCTCAGAAAGGAGAATGCAGGTGCTGGCCATCAACAGCAGAGTTACTCTCTGTAGTAACAAAAGTGAAGAGGGACATGATATTGTTTTTCATGTTTAGGGCATTGTACTATGCCTTCATTTTCTGCTCCCATAGCTACAAGGTCACCAGCCTTAGCAGTGGGATCTGATAGACGCTATGCCCACATTTTGGCTCCAGGGTTTAAGCTACCTGTACCAGTGAATCTGAATCCCCTAGTTCTGTGTGCAGCCTTTGTTGGGGCAGAGATTTCCTCAGGGGTTAATTGCTGACAAGGTACCACTAACAATTGAGCAACCCGCATCTGCGGTTTTATAGCAAAAAAAAATCTGGAGGGGTATTACATAAAATGACCTTTAAATTTCCCCGGTAATCACTCAATTATGCCCCCATGTACTGTAATATCCCACATTGCAAGATGTAATCCACCCATAATGTTTCCACCATATTGTAACTCCTAGGCCGGTGGCTACCACGGATGTACTTTGGGCAGGAATTATCCCAGGCTTTAAACTATGTAAGTCCAAACCGGCGGCTTCTACTGTATTTCTCCAAGGTAATATAGCCTCTGGGTGGATTTTCCAGCATTTTAGCGAGAGAGGTTGGACTACACCTGCACAATTAGCAATTTGTAGGTGTGTAGTAAGCATTCGGCTTAACGGGGTCTCAGATGTTGTTAATGGCTGATTATTTAAAACGTGTAGTACATCAAACAAGTGATCCTTCCATTTTTCTAACTTACGTTGCCCTAACACATTTAGCTGTTTATTCAATAACCCATTCTTTCTTTCAATTAAGCCAGCCACCTGCGGGTGGTAAGGGATAGGGAAAATTCATTCAGTGCCATGTTGGGTGGCAAAGGCTCGTACAGCCTTTCCACTAAAATGAGAACGGTTGTCTGCCTGAATTTGTATGGGAACACCATAATATAAAATAAAACTATTTAAAGTTTTCATGGTATTGGTTTGATTAGCACTGCTGTAGGCACATGCTACTAGAAGTCCTGAATACGCATCCTCAGCAGCGCATAGGTACTGACATTATTTGGAGTGTGGCAATGGACCAATGTCCGGGCATTTTCCCCCTATGAATGTGCCCCATAACCCTTCAAGGAACTGGCTTGGTTTTTAACTGCTGGCATGCAGTGCACTGGGATAAAATTGTGCAAACCACATCCTAGGGCAACGATATCCCTATTTGCTCTCCTCAAGCCATGGTTCCCTGGACGCATAGATGCCCGCACCTGTGATGCACACATCGCGTGAGTGCAGTCCCGTCCGGTTCTCCCAGGTCCGAGTCTGCAGTAATGTGGAAATTTGAGCTTGTTGATCTGCCTGCTGATTAAATAGTTTGTCAAGAGAAAGCAGAGACGGATGAGCATTTCCATGAACATGGAAAACAGTGACAGTGGTAGAGTGCGCCAGTATTGTTTTCCCCAAACCTCTTTATTCCCGAGTGACCATTTGTTTCGTTGCCATTGGGTCATTCAAGCAGTGAAACCATTTGCTACTGACCAAGAGTAGGCATACAGGTGACAAATCCCCCTGGCCTCCTCCTGAATAGCTGGGAGGATGGCTACTAGTTCAGCCAACTGGCTGCTCCCACCCCTTCCTTCATCAGAAATGCTTATGTTTTTAACAGGATTGTAAGCCACGGCCTTCCAGTATCGGGTCCCACCAATGTATTTGGCAGATCCATCAGTAAACCAGTCGTGTTTCCGACCCTCTGGGCCTAGTTCTTTAAAGGATTTGCCTCATTGGACAGTGGAGGTTTCCTTTTCCATCTGCAGGATTTGTTCGGTGGTTTCCTGAGTTAGCAAGTTTTGTACATCCTCAGGTAAAAGTGATACCCCCTTTGGTCCCAGCTTACCGCTATCTTGTCTGTAACTTTTCTGTTTTATGATGGTACTTTCTCCGGCGTGCCCTATTTGATAGGTTTTAGGGGAGCTCATGATGCAAGTCATAATAGGAAACTCAGGCCTCATAAAAACATCATGGTTGAAGCAGAGGTGCTCTGTTTTCAGCGAGGCCCAATAGTAAGCTAACAGTTGCTTTTCAAAAGCGGTGTAAGTTTTGCCGGCCTCTGGCAGCTTCTGGGTCTAAAACCCCAAAGGCACCCTCTTCCCATCCTGTTCGTGACGCCAAAAAATGGTCTGTGCAGGAAATGCGCAAGGGGAAAAGACACCCGCACAATACTTTTAAGGGTGACCAACCTTTATCCCATGTAAATGGCAATACAGATATAATAAGCAAATTGCAATGCCAAGGGGAGAAGGGGAAAAAAAAAAAATATATATATCACTCACCAGACTATGGAGGAAGCATCACCAGACCGGGAAGCAACAGCCTGGGCTCCAGAGTCAGCTGCCTGTCCGTGCACAGACTAGGAGCGGTCTCGTGGAGCTTCAGCACGGTCTGGGACCCTAGCTTTTTTGGTAACAGGTTGTTTGGCATAAGACCCAGTCACGAAGGCCCTTCATAACGGCTCAAGGAACACAAAAAGTTCAACTCGTTTTTGTGATTGTCTGTTGTTTTTCAATAATTAACATACAGGAATAGATTGAAATAGAGATTTCTCCGAAACAGCGCTGGATGAAAGCCTCAAGGGGCTTAGGCAACCTGTTCCAGCACTTGGTGACCATTGTTTGTGTCCACGTTCAATTGAGTTCAAATTTAATATTTAACTTTTCCTCCACAGGGGGGAAAGTCTTATCTTTTGTTTTAAGTCACCACCAACTTTCCTGTTTTCTGAACATTGATCTAACAAATGCATATTTCAATTAATAACATAAGTAAAATGGAGAAAATACATTGATAGTACTTTTTTTGGTGAAATTTTACTATTCTATCATAAGGGAAACTATCGCATTTAATATATAAATGAGAGAAAGTCATTACTTTGTACTTCATTTATGTTATACTTCACTAGTTAAGTTAGTATCATTACATATTTAATTAATTATTTAGAATCCAAAAATATGCATATAAATGAGGATGGCTCTAAATTAAGCAAATATTAAAATTTAAATTATTAAAATATGTAACTTCTTATTGACTTCATAAAAGTTAAATTGTTGACTGCCATTAAATTTTATGGTTATTTTTCTGAAAATATAGCATATGGTACTTACACCCAATGGTAGGAGATTTTCTCCCTCTTGATTTTTTTTCTTTAATAGTTATAACAAAATATGTGCCGTGGGGTTTCCTTTTTATTCTCAGAACAGCTATATTGTAAGTTTTCCCTTCCTCTGTCTAAATTCTTCTGGGCCAGGTATGTTGACCTTAGTTTGAGTCTGGTATTGAAATGCTCCTGTAAACTTTATCATCACAAGTTTATTAGGTGAGGCAAGTTGGAAGGATGAGGTTATAAATGAGTTTAGAGTCCATCACAACAAGTGGATGTGGTAGCTTTCTGGAACCTGTGATGAAATAATACAATGGAAAATAGTTTGCATTTTTTGTGTGTGTTTATTTTCCCTAATTATTTTTTAGCATACTTTGTGTTATAGAAGTAATAGATGTTTACTGTAGAAAATTAACAAAATTAAAACAATCAAAATATTCATTTTTTCTCTCTTTTTGGGCATGATATATATTATAACTAATATAATACACAAGAAATATGTAATTTTATACTTTTCCCAGTTTTGACTACTATAATTAAATGGAAAGGAAATGCTTGCTGTCAAAAATAGTGAACACTGTTCTTAACTCTTTCCTTGACAGAATTATTTAAAACAATACTGAAAGTACTCATAAAGAGAAACATGAATACATTTAATTCTGTTAGAATTAAAAACTTTTCAAGCAGAATATATCATGAAACAAAGGCAGTTATAAACTGGGGAAAATATTTTAAAACAGCTTTTAACAATTATGTTAGTATTTTACATGTAAAGTTTTAAAACTTTAAATACTTAAAAGCCTTGGCCAGGCAGTGGCTCATGCCTGGCTCATACTTTGTGTTATAGAAGTAATAGATATTTACTGTAGAAAATTAACAAAATTAAAACAATCAAAATATTCATTTTTTCTCTCTTTTCCCAGCACTTTGGGAGGCCAAGGCGGGCAGATCACGAGGTCAAGAGATGGAAACCATCCTGGCCAAAATGGTGAAACCCCGTCTCTACTAAAAATACAAAAATTAACTGGGTGTGGTGGTGCACACCTGTCGTCCCAGCTACTCGGGAGGCTGAGGCAGGAGAATCGCTCGAACCCAGGAGGTGGAGGTTGCAGTGAGCCGAGATCGCACCATTGCACTCCAGCCTGGGTGACAGAGCCAGACTCCATCTCAGAAAAAAAAAATAATAATAATAAATAGATGAATAAATACTTAAAAGTCTAACACTAGTTATTATTAATTTCAGTTTTCCTTTTGAAGACCTTTCTAATGTTAATACATTTAAAAATCAAATTGTTAATTCAACCATTTTAAACCTCATTCATTGGCTCTTCATAACATAAAAAACTGAACATTAGGAATCCAGGTTTTTAAATCTCTTGTGGGAATAAATACATTATTACAAAGATTCTTAGATTTTTGTCCTTTATATGTGGTTATGTATATATGTGTGTAAGTCTCTTTTACATTTTGTAAGTTAATTCTAAAAATCAAAGTCAAATGCATCTATGTTATGGTTAGATTTATGGATCTATAAACACTTGATAGGTTAGAACTCCGAGGAAGAAAATAAAATTTCGATAAAGGTACACAATTGAGAAAAATTGTGTCCTTCACAACAGATGTGGGCAGTCAACTTTTAGACCTTGTGTCTTTAGTTTGACCTGTCCTTCAGTTCAGTGACTGTACATAAAATTCTAATATAAAACATATTTTCTGAAATTGTGAAGGTATTGCATGTCTGTCTTCTTGCCTACTCTAAATATATCAATCGTTTTCTTGGGAAGTTACTCTTTGTTTCACACTTGTCTGTAGATCTTTACATGTTCTTTCAGTTTTGGAAGTCCTCTGCATAATTAAGATTTGTTAGTATTTGTAAAGGTTTTCTCCCTGTCTACCTCCTTCTTGTTCTCTTTCTCTCTCTCGCTTGCTCTCCCTCTCTCTACACCCCTGTTTCTTTATCTCTCTCCTCTCTCTAAAAATTCAACCTAAAATTTTCAATATTTCTTTAGGAAATAGAAAGGTTTTTTTCTTTTCCTTTTTCTTTTCTTTTTTTTTTTTCTTTTTTTGAGACAGGATCTCACTCTTAACCATGCTGGAGTACAACCTCCATCTCCCGGGCTTAAGCAATCCTCCCACCTCAGCCTCCTGAGTAGCTGGGATTATAGGTGAGTGCCACAATGTCTGGCTAGTTTTTTGGTATTTTTGGTAGAGATGGGGTCTCCCCATGTTGCCCAGGCTGGTCTCTAACTCCCGAGCTCAAGCAATCTGTCCACCTCAGCCTCCCAAAATGCCGAGATTACAGGCAGGAACCACCATGCCTGGCCAGAAAGCTTGTTTTGCTGCTGCTGCTGTTGTTGTTTTGGTTTTGCTTTGTTTTCCTAATTTCCATTATTATTTCTACTTTTTTCTGGTAAGATGGTTATTTAACTTCCTAGACCTACTTTCCTTTTCTTTTTTAATCATTTGCCTCACATTTTCTATAACTTGTCTATTTTTGATTAATATATTGCTAAATGTCCTTTATATTATATTTAAAGAAGTACAACTTGTCCTATTTCTTAATTTCTCTATATTTAAAAAAGAAATAGTCTTATTTCAGATTTCTACAATGATTGCTAGTTTTTTTGTTGCTGTGATCTCTAGAAATTTGTCCTTGGCTAACAATTTCTTAATTGCTTGAAATTTCTTAAGAACACACAAAAATAAATTTTTTATTTATTTTTTTTTGTTAACTAAGAATGTGTTATTTTAGAAACATTTTTTAAACTTTAGTCGTCATCTTTTTTTTTCTTTTCTTTTCTTTTTTTTTCTTTTCTTTTCTTTTTTTTTCTTTTTTGAGACAGAGTCTTGGTGTGTTGCCCAGGCTGGAGGGCAGTGATGCAATCTTCATTGTAGGCCAAAATTCCTGGGCCGGAGTGATCCTCCCACTTCAGCCTCCCGAGTAACTGGAACTACAGGTGCATTCCATCATGTCTGGCTAATTGTTAAATATTTTTTTGTAGAGTAGGGTCTTCCTCTGTTACCCAAGCTGGTCTCAAATTCCTTGGCTCAAGCAATCTTCTTGCCTCTACTTCCCAACGTGTTGAGACTACAGACATGGGCCATGGCACCCAACCACTTTTGTACTCTTGAGGTTTCTCTTTCCAGTTTTGTTTTCCCTGCCTGATGGGGTCCTATCCATCTTTGAATTCTCAACTCAGACTTCACTGTCTGGTGACTTTGCTTGCATATGTTTCTACCTCCTTTCTGTTCTACCCCATAGTATCTTACATATAGTATCTATCCATAGTATCCCACACATGCCCATTAAACAAATGGCAACATTACATTAAGGGTGCTGTTACATAATTTTCCCCCAACTACACTGAGTGCCTTGATGTAACATGTCTAATTTTATCTTTAGAGGTTAGTGAACTACCTTAAGTACAACCGTTTTGCTATAAATGCTGTCCCATGCTGTTGAATCCCATGGTCTGCCATATTTAAATGATTGTTTTCTAAGCAGGTTCATATTCATTTTATTGTATCTATGACTCTCACAAGACCATTTGCTTATTCATTTGTATTTCTCACAGAAAGAATAAAATAGTAACCTGTAACCAGAACATTATTTTACTGACTGCAAGGAGAATTACTTCTGCTGATTCCTGATGCTATATTTATATGTACATCTCTGAATATGAGCATATATATTTATATATATGTATATTTGCTCATTGCATGTGCTTGATAAATAGCTCATATCATAAATTCATTGATACAGAATACATGCTTACCAATTAACAGGTTTTTAAGCATTTTTACTCCTTTTTTTCCAAACCTCATCAGCTTCTTAACTGGAAATCTTCCTGGACACTTCCAAACTTTTCACAAGGCTGTAGATTTCAAGTGAATACACAGGTGAAGCTTGGTGATGTTCGTTATGAATAGCAATCACCAAATTCATGCAGGATATGGACTCGCTCACTGCCAACTGCCTTCCAGAAATGTTTCCTGCCTTGATTAAAGCAAGACTCTCATATTCTTTTTCTAGCTTTCAGATCCTTTCTCCCCTTTTCAAATTCTCTTCTGTCTGTCTTCGGGTGTGTGTGTGTGTGTGTGCGCGCGCGCGCACATGCAATCACTGAGTTTACTGAAATCAAAAGTTACACTACCAGTCACATATGTAGTAATAGCAGTCTTTAGCAATATGGGTAATTATGGTCATCCTTTAATATATTGTATGACAGAAGCAGATCATATTCTATTTCTCTCACTTTTTAAATATTCCATGGTCAAGCACATATCTTTCACAGAAAGATACTCATAATGGAAAGGAAAAAAGAATCCTTCTCCAAAACCAGCTCCATCCTTGACAGGTCTCTTCTGTCTGAGGGTCAGCAACTGATGAATAAAAAAGTTACTCATTTCTATAGCTGCGTATCAGTGTTTTTAAAAGTTGAATGTATTTTTATGTGTACTCACTTTACTATATAAAATTCCTGAAGTAATTATTTTAGGACAGTTATGAAGGCAGACTATCACAGGTATCCATGTTTTATAAAATTTTAAGGCAAATACGTCACAGTGACAACCCATGTTTATATCTTTTGCAATTTTAGAGTCCCAAAGAAACATGAACAATAGATAATGCATAACACAGAACCTAACTATCCATTTCTTTATTACGGTTTAGAATGTAATAAAGAAATGCCATACTTTATTCAAGTCTTCTCTTAGAATGCCATACTTTATTCAAGTCTTCTCTTATAAATACATTATGTAACTTCATTTATTATTTCACTGTCAAAAATACTCTTATTAATAGAGAAACCAAAATCTGATTTTGACATTCTTGAGATAGAATTTTTTAAAAATTTTACTCATTTTTAAAACAATAAAACAGCATACATCAAAGCCATAATACCCAACTTAGCTCCTTAAAATAAGTAGGTAATAGATGAAAAATTATTCGTTTCACATTACTTGAATGCATTCTTCATTTTTATATATTTATTTTTTCTTCAGAAATACTATTTTAAAATGTATTTATTTTAACCCATGCTCATTTCCCCATAAGAAACTGTGTTTCAATATGCAATGAATGTTTATTGGAAAAGCCACTCAGATAAAAGAAATACAATGGTAAAGTTAGTAGGATCTCACAAATGACTCTTTCCAAAGATTAGTGACAGGAGAGTCAATTGGTTAATTCAATTTAGATCACGTGTAAACCCTAGGGATCTGGATGTCTAGTTCGCAGCAATTAATTGAACCCAACTTTATCTGGTGAAGTAAGCTGCATAAGCAGGATTATTTATTGATTATATAGAATAAAGACAAAAGCAAGCAGCACGAAGACAGAATCATTACGAACCCTTCATTAAACTCTTAGTGCATAACTAAAAGCAGGTTATTCGATAATTACCTTTTTATAAACTGTATTGGCCTTTGAGATTTGGCTAGAGGTACACACTAAATTTGCACAGGTTCTGCATGCTTGGAATTACTGTAAATATGTAATAATATTTTTTAATGTAATTTTAAATATTTTGATATTAATAATTTATATTTTAATCATATTTTAACTTTAAATATAGTTAATAAAGATTACATCACTACATTGAAATAATACTCCTATATGTAAAATCAGAAAATATCCTTACTCCATCATTTTGGATCAAAGACATGAGGTGAGAAATATCATAATAAATATCCATGACAAATAAATAAGTTCGCTTCAAGAGTTTATAGGTTATTGGCTTGGACTTTGCCACCGGACAAATACTGGTGCCACTATTTGCTAAATTTGTGTGAACCTCAGCAAGTTAAGCACATTGGGCTTCAGAATAGTCTTTCATAAAATTAGAATGATATCACTACATATGGAGTGAGGTTTTATGATTTAATTTATAGTAAACACTAATGTACAAAGAAAATCAATGCTTTATTAAAATAAAAGGTGTTTATCACAAAATTACATTTAATAATTACGTGCCAAGATTTTGTAAAGTCAATTATGCACATATGCATACAAATACATACATATGTACATATCAGAAGATAGATACATAGATAGGTAATAGATAAATGAAATAGATGATAGACATAGGATAGACAGGTATAGGCAGGTAAATACATGGATAGTGGATTGGTAGATAGATACATGACAGATTGGTGGGTAGATGGATGGATAGATAGGTAGATATATAGATATATAGATGAATAGATGGATGGATGGATAGATGGATGAATGGATAGATGACGGATGGATAGATGGATAGATGAATGGATGGAGAGATAAACGGGTGAATGGATGGATAGAGAGATAGATGGGTAGGCCGGGCGCGGTGGCTCAAGCCTGTAATCCCAGCACTTTGGGAGGCCGAGACGGGC
>NW_012118032.1:1220250-1223169 GCF_000951035.1 Colobus angolensis palliatus
GGATGGATGGACGGACAGGTAGATAGATGGATAGATGGTTGAATGGATGGATGGATGGATAAATAGATATATAGATCAATGGATGGATGGATGGATGGAATAATGGATAGCTAGATGAATAAGTGGATAGATGGATAAATGGATGAATGGTTGAGTAAATGGACTGATAGATGGATAGACTGATGGATGGATCAATGGATAGATAGATGAGTGGATGGATGGATGAATAGATAGATAATGGATGGATGGATGAATAGATAGATCGATAGACGGATGAATAGATAGATGGATAGACAGATTGGGTAGAAGGTTGAATGGATGGATGGATGGATCAATGGATGGATGGCTGAATAAATGGACAGATGAATGGATGGATGGATGGATAGACGGACAGACAGATGGATAGATAGATACACACATACTAACATATATATATACATACATGCATACACACATAGATACATACACAGGTAAAGATAGATAGAGATGGGTAGACTTCGTTTTGGCTCAGTGTGCTCTGTTCAATAAATGTTTTTTTATCAATATTCAGTTATTAAAGAGAACACTCTGTAAGTTAATGTTTCTTCTTCCAGAATATCATTTTATATACTTTGTCAAAATGTTGATGGAAGCATCATGTTTTTTCCACAATTAAACTCTGGCCTTGCAGAACTGTGCTGTCTTGTATTCTGGGTATTTTAGTCTTAAAGAGGAAATTTCCAAATGCCACTTCATTTGACATAAGGAAAAAGAAATACATTTTAAAAATCAAGTGTCAGGAAGAAGAAGGGAGGCAGAGAGAGAGAAGGAGTTAAAAAGGCATCTGGGTGATGTGTTTGCGGGGTATTCAGACCTGATTTATAATTGTAAACTGAGAAACCTTTCAGCCATTCTGCACAGAGGATTCTAAGTAAGTTGCAAGGCTATGTGATTGTATCGGATTCTGGCTTCCCTCACTCAATTATTTTCAGAGTCCACTGCATTACGTAGTTTGTTTGAAAAACGATCAGTTTGGTAATTGGCAGACACACACATTTAATAATACGCTTTTATTCTCTCGGTTTTAAAGGGACACATATTAGGACATTGTTCTTTGTGTATCAAGGGGTGATTTGGGGGCATGTCATCCTCAAAGAAATTTTAATTTTGAAAAACACGTTTATCTTGAAAACATGCCCTCTACTCCTTTGCTTTATTTTTCTCCTTAGCACTTAAATCTGCACTATATATTATATATTTTATTTATTTGAAGTATGGCCATGGCCACCGCAGCAATATAAAGTTGATTGTGGCAGAAATATAGTCTGTTTCTTTTCTACTTCACCATCTCTCAGGATGTTAAATATATGCCTTAGCTTGATTTATTCTGGAAAGTTTAGCCTTCTCTCTAATAACTGCTCAACTTCCATGCTACGTATGTCTCTTTGATAACCTCAAAATAAGGACATTGGTGCAGAGAAACTGCATGTCAGATGTTAATGGATGGTTTCCTGTGTTTTATTATGATTATGATTATTTTTTATTTTTAGGGACAGATCCTCACTCTATCACTCAGGTTGGACTGCAGTGGTGCAATCACAGCTCACTGCAGCCTTGAAATCCTGGTGTCCAGTGATCCTCTCACCTCAGCGTCCCAAGTAGCTGGGACTACAGGTGCACACCACCAAACCCAGCTAAGTTTTCTATCTCTTTAGAAATTGGGTCTTGCTATGTTGTCCAGGCTAGTCTCAAACCAGCTTCCTGCCTCAGCCTCCCAAAGCACTAGAATTACAGGTGTGAGCCACCATGCCCAGCCTTTAATAGATGTTAAGTCACAGTGCTCAGCCTTTAATAGATATTAATAGAAGAAAAGTTCTCCCAATGATACCTTCCCCTTGAGAGGAAATTTATATTTATTGGTGTTTTGCAAGTTTGCCACCAGTTGTATCTTATTTACAGTTGGCTCAAGATAAGATAAAATATTCATTTGCAGCATCTGGCTATTTTCCATACTCTTATTGCCCTATTTATTTTCACTATGATTATTTTAGTGTGATCAAATACACATAACATAACATTTATCATTAGCGGCATGTAGTACACTCACAATGTTGGACAACCACCATCTCCATCGATTTCAAGAAGACTTTTATCACCCCAAAAGGAGATCCTGTGTCCATTAGCAATTATTGTATATTCCATCTATCCCCACACCCCTGGGCAGCCACTAATTTTTTTTCTGTTTCTATGGATTTGCCCAGTCTTGACATTTCATATCAGTGGAATTGTACAGTCCTTTTGTGTGTGTAACTTTTGTGTGTAGCTTCATTCACTGATCATGTTTTTAAGATTCACCGTGTTATAATACAGGGGTCCCCAAGCCCCATACCAGTCTGTGGCCTGTTAGGAACCGGGCCGCACAGCAGGAGGTGAGCAATTCCATGATGGTGAGTTGTAGAATCATTTCATTCTACAGTACAATGTAATAATAATAGAAATAAAGTGCACAATCAATGTAATGTGCTTGAATCAACACGCCCCACCCCAACTGCCATCCATGGAAAAATTGTCTTCCACAACACCTGTCACTGGTGCCAAAAAGTTTGGGGACAGTGGATGTTGTGTCAGTGTTCCACTCCTTTCTGTGGCTACAGTGTTGTAGAAAACAATTTGGCGGTTCCTCCAAAACTTAAATATACAATTACTTTAGGACCCAGCAATTCTACTCTTAGGTATATATTTTAAATAATTGAAAACAAGGCTTCAGGCCAGCACAGTAGCTCATACCTGTAATCTCAGCACTTTGGGAGGTCAAGGTACTGGACCATTTGAGGTGAGTGTTATGACGAACGGAGGCAAGATGGCGCAGTTCCGGGTTCTTCACCGTCAACTTTCCCCGCGCCCAGGAACGACACCGGTCGACTGCGCAGGCGCAACCCG
>NW_012118032.1:1223713-1262111 GCF_000951035.1 Colobus angolensis palliatus
GGGCCTCCCCTGCCGGAGACTGACGGACCTCACCCCTCCCCCACAAAGCTGGCTGACCAACAAATAAATTTGCAGTTTTGCTCCTAGCCTTGCCTACTCACTGGTCCTTTAATACTCGCCCTGGTGAGCCTAGAAAACAAATCAGTTTCCTGGAAAGCAAATCAGTTTCCTAGAAAGCAAATCAGTGAGGAGTTTGAGACCAGCCTGGCCTGTGGGCGAAACATTACCTATGTGCCCAGGCAAGAGACTGAAGCCACAGACTGTTTCAGCATGTTAAAGAAAATAGAAGAATAGTTGGTGTCCGCCCCCTTGCCCCGTGCTGGCAGAGCGGACCCAGGCCCTTGGCCGCCCCGTGTCATGGCCGCGCCTGCCCCAGTCACACGGCAGGTTAGCGGCGGCGCCGCCCGGGTCTCGGTCCCGGCCCCGAGCAGCCCAGACCGCGGGCAGCCCCTGGCAACCGCCATGGCCGAGCTGCCGGTGCTGGACGCCCACAGGCAGCGGGTACCGTTCTGCGGGCTGTTCCGGGAGCGCGGCACGGTGGTGGTGGTCTGCGGCATTTCCTGTGTTACATCTGGATCTGGCCAAAATCCCCGAGAGTTTCCTACAAGAAGCAAATGTCACCCTTATAGCGATTGGACAGTCATCCTACCATCATATCGAGCCTTTTTGCAAACCGACTGGATATTCTCATGAAATCTATGTCGATCCTGAGAGAGAAATGTATAAAAGATTGGGAATGAAAAGAGATGAAGAAATTGCCACCTCAAGACAGAGCCCCCACGTAAAATCAAATCTGCTCTCAGGAAGCCTTCAGAGCCTGTGGCGGGCAGTGACTGGCCCTCAGTTTGATCTTCAAGGAGACCCAGCTCAGCAAGGTGGAATCCTCATTTTAGGTCCAGGTAACAACATCCATTTTATACACTGTGATAGGAATAGGTTGGATCACAAACCTATCAACTCTGTTTTACAGCTGGTAGGAATTCAGCATGTGAACTTTACAAACAGAACTTCAGTTATCCATGTGTGACTTAAAATGCAATCAGTCACTTTCAGCTGGACCTTCTGGAATGTGACCTTCAGTGCCAGGGTGTAATATCCTTGTTCAGTGTCTACCTTGCTGTCCCTTCCCAGCCTTTGAGGAGTTCAGGAAGCATAAAGGGGGCTTGAACCAGTTGAATTGCATGCTGGGAGGCATCAGTTGTCAAAAATGTGATATATTCCATTTTATAGCTTTTAACATTTTATACAAAATAACAAAAATGAACATACAGAATATACCTTTAAAAGCTATAAAATCATAAATACTATTTAAATTATTTTACATTATGGTATATTCAGTCAATGAAAGACTTTTTGGCAATATAAATTCTGATGAAGAATATAGAAAGGGACAGGAGAGCAACAGAAGACCATTGTATTCAGTGAAAAAGGCAAAATATCAAATTCTGTCAACAATGTAACTTCCTTTTTATATGTATATATTTGTATTTTTGTATGCTTAGGAAAAAAGACAATAAACACCAAAATGTTGCCAGTTAAAAAAAAAAAAGAAAACAATAAGAATAGTCATCATACAAATTAGACATAGAGATGATCATGGACATTGTCAATCGCTAGTATAAACGTTACTAATCATTAGCTTTTAATATTACTCTTTGTTGCATTACTCATATAACCTAGGAATAACCGGTGGGTATAGGGTCAGGTGCTGAAGGGACACTGTGACAAGTGACCTAGAAGGCAAGAGGTGAGCCTTCTGTCATGCTCACATAAGGGCCGCTTGAGGGCTCCTTGGTCAAGCAGTAATGCCAGTGTCTGGGAAGGTACCCGTTACTTAGCAGACCATGAAAGGGGGTCGTCTGCTTTCCTTGGAGGAGTCAGGGAACACTCTGCTCCACCAGCTTCTTGTGGAAGGCTGGATGTTATCCAGGCCTGCCCGCAGTTATCCAGAGGCCTAAACCCCTCCCTGTGGTGCTGTGCTTCAACAGTCACGCTCCTTGTCCACTTCCATGTTCCTCCCGTACTCCTGGTTCCTCTTTGAAGTTCTTAGAAGATAGCGGTAGAAGGAATAGTGAAAGTCTTAAAGTCTTTGATCTTTCTTGTAAGTGCATAGAAGAAAATGCTGACACATGCTGTCTTCTCTCTGCTTCAGCTACCTAAAAGGGAAGGGCCCCCGTCCTGTGATCACGTGACTTGCTTCACCTTGTCAATCACTTAGAAGATTCACCCTCCTTACCCTGCCCCCTTATCTTGTATGCAGTAAGTATCAGCGCGCCCAGCCCAGCCGTTCGGGGCCACTACTGGTCTCCATATCTTGATGATAGTGGTCTTCCAGGCCCAGCTGTTTTCTCTTTGTCTTGTGTCTTTATTTATCACAATCTCTCATCTCCGCACATGGGGAGAACACCCGCTAAGCCCGGTAGGGCTGGACCCCATACTGGCCAACATGGTGAAACCCCATCTCTACTAAAAATAGGAATATTAGCTGTGCATGGTAGGTGCCTGTAATCTCAGCTTCCTGGGAGGCTGAGGCAAGAGAATCCCTTGAACCTAGTAAGTGGATGTTGCAGTGAGCCCAGATCAGGCCACTGCACTCCGGCCTGGGCAACAGAGTGAGACTATGTCTGAAAAGAAAAAAAAGTTCCTCAACAGATAAGTAGAGAAACAGCATGTAGTCTATTTATACAACATAATATTACTCCCTTTGATTTTTCAGTGGGACTTTTAATTTTCAGTATTGCATTTCCCTTCGCCTCCAGAATGTTGGATACTGAAGCAACAGTGTGTCCTGGCTTTTGTTGCCCTAGGTGTGGCTGGCCGAGTTTATTTGATGTAGGATGACCTGCCAACTGAGCTGGATTTTGCTACCATGTAAACCAAAGAAGTGTCTGAGCTGGGTCTCAATTGATTTAGAGGTTTATTTTGCCAAGTTTGAGGATGCACCCAAGAAAAAAGAGACAGAAGCCACAGTAAGATGTGTGCCCTGCACTTTTGCCAAAAGAGATTTTAAGGGCTTCAGTATTAAAAAGGAAGAAAAACAGGAAGGAGAAGAAGGAAGAAAGAGGAAAAAGAGGGAGGGGAGGCATTGAGATGAGTGGTCACATTCTTGAGGCTTTGGTTAGCGCTCACTGAATCCACATGTTGCATTTTGAGGTGATACAGGAGTAGTCAATCATGCATTCATCTCATGCTCAGTAAATCTGCATTTTACATAAGATAAAAATAAACATAGAGTAAAGGAAAAAGTCAAATATGCATTTGTCTGGGAGTGAGTGGAGGGATGATTTCTAGTCCTGTCTTTCTTCCACATCTGTGAAGATAAGCTCTTAATTTACATTGTTGGGGTGAAATTCAAAAGAAATCTGCTTTAGGGTCAAATTCTTGGGGCCCACAAAGAATTTTTTATGGAGCAAATTGTGTGGAAGGGCCCCTGGAGAGGAATACAGCCTTCTACCTTTGAAGATGGGTTTAAAAGCAAAATGGGGCTGGGAGCAGTGGCTCACGCCTGTAATCCCAACACTTTGAGAGGCAGAGGCAGGCGGATCACCTGAGTTCAGGAGTTTGAGACCAATCTGGCCAACATGGCATAACCCCATCTCTATAAAACTACAAAAATAACCTGGGCAGGGTGGCATGTGCCCGTAGTCCTGGATACTCAGGAGGCTGAGGCAGATGAATCATTTGAATCTGGGAGGCAGAGGTGGCAGTGAGCCAAGATCACACCACTGCACTGCAGCCTGGGTGACAGAGCCAGACTCCGTCTCAAAAAAATAAAAAATAAAATAAAAATAATAATGGGAGGCATTTGTTTTGCATGACTCAGTTTCCAAGCTGAACTTTTCCTTGTGGCATGGTGATTTTGGGGCCCTGAGATTTTATTTTTTATTTTCCTTTCAAATATACAAGAACATTTTTTCCATGTGTTTCATACAAGGAACATGCCAAGTTTTCTGGAAGCGGGAAGAACAGTTTTCTGGTGACTATTCATGTTTTCCTCCTCCAAAGGCGTGTCTCCTTCACGAGACAAAAAGAAGTATCTTTGTCATCAGTTCTTCCATCCTGATGTCCACGAATGGACACAGACAACACTAAATAGCCAAGAGAGGGGAGTTCTGTGCACACAGATAAGTGACTGTACGTGTGGGTGATGCAGCCAAATCCATTTTTCATATTTGTAGATTTCTGCAAACTTTAGAAAAGAAGCGTATTGCACTTCTACAAACATATCTATTGATATACAAATAAATCTAAAGTATGCTTATTTGTCTTACTTCTCTAAAGGGGAAATCTTCATAAGGAATGTGAGCAGAAGTTGGGTTCTATTTGCTACAATCACATAGAGAAATCCCAGTGCAGGTCTAAGCATGTTTCCAAGAGCTATCGCACAATTTCAGAATTATTTTCTTTCTTTTGCAAGTATCGCTGTATCCATTTACTTAAACTTATTTATTTTGTGTCAAATTTTCTGCGGAATCCGTGCAACATCAAACAAGTGCAGTGTCTTAATGGATACATCAGCAGCACAACTTTAGATTGAAACTCTTCTTAGAAAGCGCTGAAACAAAGGCTCTCACAGGAGACTTTCAGCACAGAAAATGGCATGTCAACATTGCAGTGCTATCCTTCGAGAGATGGCTTGCATACATATTTTATGAATGCAGGAAAACAGTCTCACAATAAATTTTAGAGTCATGTTTATTTCATATGCACGTGAACATGGAACCTACAGAAAATTTGCAATTTTCTTTTGATGCCTGACCAGAATAATCAGTAGGTCAAAGAATATCATTTACTTGAACCTGTGGTTTGGGGGCAGAGATCTGTGCAGCAGAATATGAAAACACCTGAGCATCCTATGGCAAGACTTAGGACACCACTAGGCCCTGCAGATAATGCAAGAATCTTTAGCTGGAGAGGGACTTATTTGTTGATGTAAAAGACTAAAAGCAACAGGAAGAAAAAATCCAAGTATTTGAGGAAAAATGTTCAGAAAATAGAAAATAATTCAGGAGGAAAAATGAAGTTGTAAACATTCAGAATATGAAAAGATAGTTATTCCTTCTCCTTAGTTTCTTTAGCCCAGTAGTTTTCTGCAAACCCATAAAATGGACTATTTTGTTAACAGAGTTGTTGAAACTGTCACTGAATTTACTTAAAATACAATTCTTACAATGCTTGTAAAACAATTTCCCAAATTTAGGGACATATCTTTATTTGAATTGTGAAATTATGTTATTTAGAAATTATTCAGTTTTAAGAACTAAACTACTTTATGTGAATATCTCATGCATACAGATCAATATTTTATTCTTCTAAGTGTTAAACTAAATATAACCTAAAGCTGCCTCTGGATATATTCTAAGCTCGTCCTGAAGGTGTCTCTGTCCACAGTGAAGTGCAGCCTAACTAGGTCTGTAAACAGACTGGAACTCACTCTTGTGCCAGTCACTGACTTTTGGCCAAAGGCTGCCACCTTGCAAACCATGTTCAAATAAAGCAAAATGCTGACTTTTCATCAGTCCAGGTGTTTGTCTACCTCGCTTTTATTTTCTGTGTCACTTTCCTTTTTTGTCCATACCTTTGACCTCTAGCAGGCTCAGTCTCTCTGAATCTGTTCTGGTTTGAGAACTGCCCCATCCATGAATTCTTCTTTGCTCAATTAAACACTTTAAATTTAATTTGTCTAAGGTTTTTCTTTTAACATATGTATAATATTATGTCAAATAAAAATACCTTTGCTATACTGTATTTGCTCAAAATAAAACTCCAAAAGGTTACTTCAAATCTGCCTATTCATTTGTGCACAGTTACTTTTCCTGGTGATATATTTTCTTAGGTTGTAGAGGCATGCTTCAGTTCCAGACAGTGTGACTCCAGATGATCTATTGAATTGGAATTACTGGGTTCAAATAACTATCCTGTTCATTAACAACCTATGAAACCGGGAAAATTACATAGCCTTGTAGGGCTGTACTACCCCAATTTGTAAAACACAGAAAAGCGTGGTACCTGTTATCCAGGGCAGGTAAAGAAACTAAGTGAGACAATTTCGTTTACACAGAACAATATCTTGCACATGACATGTGATTTAAAAGCCAGATCAATAAAAGAGATAAAATGTATTTGCTGTTGAAGGATCAGTAAAAGAGACCTTCTGGGGAATGAGATGTGAGATTTGCAAAAGGTAGTAAGAACAGCCTGGGCAACATAGCGAGACCCTGTCTCTAAAAAAAAATAAAATAAAATAAATAAAATTAGCCAGGTGTGGTGGTGCATGCCCGTAATCCTTTGGGAGGCTGAGACGGGAGGATTGTTTGAGGCTAGGAGTTTAAGACCAGCCTGGGCAACATAATGAGACCTTATCTTTCCAAAAAAAAAAAAATTAGAAATTAGCTGGATGCAGTGGCAGGCGCCTATAGTACCAGCTACTCAGGAGGCTGTGGTGGAGGATTGCCTGAGGCCAGCAGTCCAAGGCTGCAGTGAGCTATGATTATGCCACTACACTCCAGCCTGGGCAAAAAACATTAAAAAAAATGTTTAAAGCCAGGCATGGTGGCTCAGAGATACAATCCTAGCACTTTGGGAGGCTGAGGCAGGCAGATTGCCTGAACTCAGGAGTTCGAGACCAGCCTGGGCAATGTGGTGAAACACAATCATTACTAATATACAAAAATTACCTAGGTGTGGTGGTGTGCATCTGTAGTTCCAGCTACTTGGGAGGTTGAGGCACAAAAATTGCTTAAACTCAGGAAGTGGTGCTTGCAGTGAGCTGAGATCACACCACTGCATTCCAGTCTGAGCAACAGAGTGAGACTGTCTCCCGCCCACCTCCCCTGACTTAATAAAAATAAAAATAAAAAATAAATTAAAAAAAGATAATAAGGTTAAAGTAATCAGTGTGTTAGAAGTAAATATAAGTAGACTTAATGAGGCTTGATATAATTTTAAAAACTGTAACCTGAACCAATACAAATACATACAAAAAGTATGTTAAACAGCAAGATCTGAATCTGCCATAATGTCAAAAAAAAAAGTAACTTAGTGAATATATTCATTCTATTTTTTTTACTTAAGAGCAACTGAAATGGTGTGTGAAACTCTTCATAAGAATTTCCTTGTGTTATGTCCTATATTTGAATTCCATTTGAAGACCAGACAGGGTTCTCTTTTGCTCTCATGGCCAGGATGCAAGACAAGACATTAACATTTCAGAGAGTTCCACTCATATTTTAAAATACGTAAGATGGTGTAGTTGTATGGTGGAATTATGGACTTCATCTGCACATTTAAAAAAACATTCCTTACTAAAAAGGAGCCCACTATAATTAGCTGTTACAATTCAGATATATAATTGTTTTACGTAGTATATAAAATGTATATACTACATGTGTATGTAAGTACGTACTCACAGCTGCCCTCATGTGCTGTTCGTATACCCAGTATTTTCCAGCTGCTCTTTGAATGATCAAATCCTTTCGGTTCTTCAGGTCTCCGGTTTATCACCATTCACAGGTTTGCTGTTTGCGCTTTATCAAACTAGAACTCCATGGCAGCCCTGCAGAGCTGTTTGAATTTCCTAATTATTTGTTTGTTAATTTATTTGTCAATGTCTGTTTGTCCTATGAGGGTAGAAGGTGCTTTAGAGAAGAGAGTTTGTGTTTGTGTGAGATGCAGAGTCCATGGCTCTGCCTGAATTGCGCATCACTTATTCAGTAAATTACTATTGATTGAATGCTTGTGAAAGAGGAATGTTTTCCACTTTAAGGGGAAACTGCTCTTCTGGGAGGCCCATTAAGTTTTCCACTCTCTTGATAGAAAAAGCACATTTGCAGGTGCCTGTAACAAAACAGTGTTACTTTGCATTTTCAAATGGATACATGCATTCAGTGAAAGGGTTGCCAAGTTGCAACACCTCAGAGGAAGAGTGAAGCTCCCCTGGATGGGGTTCCTTTGTGTTCCTGTTGGAGTCCATAATGAAAAGCACAGGGGGCTTAAACTTCATGTGAAACAACTCAGTGTGTTTCATTTATTTCTGCTTTTCATGCTCAACTGGCAGTTTTAAACATTCTCCGCATTTGCAGCTTCCTATGACTAACAATGGATGCAAAGTGGATGAACTAATGTAAATAGATTTCAAAATAATTTCAATAAGAAAATCATTGGCCTCCTTTTCCATGTCTTATTTTTCCTCCTCCTCCCCCTGTTTCTTCTTAACTTGTACTATCTGTGTTAA
This sequence comes from Colobus angolensis palliatus, assembly GCF_000951035.1. Classification (NCBI taxonomy): domain Eukaryota; kingdom Metazoa; phylum Chordata; class Mammalia; order Primates; family Cercopithecidae; genus Colobus; species Colobus angolensis. The sequence goes on from NW_012118032.1 coordinate 1,231,947, forward strand.
TTTTTTTAAGTGGTAAATGGGAAGGGGAAGCCTTCTAAATAACAGTTCTGTCATATTCACTCAACAATTTTTTTTTTTAAGATGGAGTCTCACTCTGTCTTTCAGGCTGGAGTACAGTGGTGCGATCTCGGCTCACTGCAACCTCCACTTCCCAGGTTCAAGTGATTCTCGTGCCTCAGCCTCCTGAGTAGCTGGGACTACAGGCGTACACCACCGCACCTGGCTAATTTTTGTATTTTTAGTAGAGACAGGGTTTCACCGTATTGGCCAGGCTGGTCTTGAACCCCTGACCTCAGGTGATCCACCTGCCTCAGTCTCCCAAAGTGCTGGGATTATAGGCATGAGCCACAGCACCCAGCCTCAGTCAAAAATTTAACCACTTCTTATAAAGTCTTGTTCTTACCTTGGTGTTATCAGAACCAACAAAAACAATTCAGGCAATTATTAGTTTAAGATTCTCAAGAGAGGCATATTTCTTTGAAATTACTTAAATAAAAATGTAGATTAATTGCTGTGGAAATGAGAACATATAATCACTTTAGATATTGGTGAAAAATCCTTGAGGCAACATTCAAGTATTCAGAATTCAGAGACTACGTACACTAAATTATGTTTTCTCAATGGCCTTTTTTTTTCTGGAAAACCTGTTGACTTGAAATTAGATTTAGATATATGTGGGGAAAAGAGAGATCAGACTGTTACTGTGTCTATATAGAAAGAAGTAGACATAAGAGACTCCATTTTGTTCTGTATTTGAGATGTTGTTAATCTGTGACCCTACCCCTAACCTTGTCCTTGCAAGAGACAGGTGCTGTAGTGACTCAAGGTTTAACGGATTTTGGGCTGTGCAGGGTGTGCTTTGTTAAACAAGTGCCTGAAGGCAGTATGCTGGTTAAAAGTCATCACCATTCTCTTAATCTCAAGTACCCAGGGACAGGTAAATTGCCAAAGGTCGCAGGGACCTCTGCCTAGGAAAGCTAGGTATTGTCCAAGGTTTCTCCCCATGTGATAGTCTGAAATGTGACCTCGTGGGAAGGGAAAGACCTGATCGTCCCCCAGCCTGACATCTGTGAAGGGTCTGTGCTGAGGAGGACTTAGTATAAGAGGAAAGAAGGTCTCTTGGCAATTGAGATAGAGAAAAGCATCTGTCTCCTGCCCGTCCCTGGGCAATGGAACATCTCGGTGTAAAACCCGGTTGTATGTTCTATTTACTGAGAAAGGAGAAAACCGCCTTAGGGCGAAAGGTGGGACTTGCTAGCACAATACTGCTCTTTATGCACTAAAAAGGTTTATGGAGATGTTTGCATATGCATATCAAGGCACAGCACTTTTCCTTCAACTTATTCATGTCACAGAGATCTTTATTCATATGTCTTACTGCTGACCTCCCTATGATGATCCTATTATCCTACCACTTCCCTTTTTCTAAGATGGTAAAGATAATGATCAATAAATACTGAGGGAACTCAGAGACCGGTGCCGGCGTGGGTCCTCTGTATGCTGAGCGCCGGTCCCCTGGGCCCACTTTTTCTTTCTCTATACTTTGTCTCTGTGTCTCATTTCTTTTCTCAAGTCTCTCGTTCCACCTACCGAGAAAGGCCCACAGGTGTTGAGGGGCAGGCCACCCCTTCAATATATATGTCTTTCTTATATAATCACCATTAAATGATTTTTAATATACTTAAATTCCTCTGAAATTTTGTATATGCTTTTTAAATTTTACTTAAACTCTTCACTAGATGTGTATCTTTGATTTGTGTATTTGTTGATAAAGTATTAACTGGCAATTAAAAAAACCAAAATGTATTTTGAAGTTCTAAATCCTAAAAATATATTCTTATTCTTAATGATGGTCAGGAACACATATTTTTATTAATAGTAAGCCATACTTAGGCTTAACAAATCTCTTATCTCAAGAAGGATAAACAGAAGTGGAATAAAAGCTTATGTCAAATATACACCACAACAAAACTGCACTTGCTTACATCTTAGCAAAACAATGGCTGGAGAGAGCTGTATGGCGAGATCAGTACCTGTTGCTGGTGTGTTCTGCCTTCGTATGGCTTCATTTATTCATTTCCATCCTGTATAATGAATAGCTGAGGGCAAACCTTGTGACCATCTGGATAGATGGTTTCATGGGAGGGAGATCTGATCATGAAGAAATTTTGGATTACAGCCATAGGAAGGTAAATAGCAACTTGGTTGGTGATATGCTTTGTCTGTGTCCCCACCCAAATCTTATCTTGAATTGTAGCTCCCATAATCCCCATGTGTCGTGGGAGGGACCTGGGGGAGGTGATTGAATCATGGGGGTGGATCCCCCATGCTGCCGTTCTCAAAATAGTGAGTTCTCACTCGATCCATTGGTTTTATAAGGGGCTTTTCCCCTTTTGCTCAGCAGTTCTCCTTTGCTTCTCCTTCCACCACGATTGTAAGTTTCCTGAAGCCCCCGGCCATGCTGAACTGTGAGCCAATTAAACTCTTTCCTTTATAAATTATCCAGTCTCAAGTATGTCTTTGTTAGCAGTGTGAGAACAAACAAATATAGTTGGCCAATGGGAATCATGTGAATCTTGTCAAAGATTGAGGAGGATTTTTCTTTTTTTCAGATGGAGTATCTCTCTGTCTCCCAGGCTGGAGTGCGTGGCACCATCTCAGCATGCTACAACCTCCACCTCTGGGGTTCCAGTGATTCTCCTATTCTCCTGCCTCAGCCTCCCCAGTAGCTGGGACTAAGGCGCGTGCCGCCACATCCGACTAATTTTTGTATTTTTAGTAGAGACGGGGTTTTACTATGTTGGCCAGGCTGGTCTCAAACTCCTGACCTCAGATGATCTGCCCACCTTGGCCTCCCAAAGTACTGGGATTACTGGCATGAGCCACTGTGCCCAGCCTGAGGCCAGATAGCTGAAGTGAAAGAGCACACTGACTGTAACACACGCCCCTGGGGCTTCTGCAGCTGTCAACACTCAACCCTACAGGCTGCTGTGGGGTCAGAGTCCAAGCTCGACCTGCTCATCTGCATACTCCCCCCAGGGATGTGAGCTGCAGGGCCCCGAAGTGAGCCGCACGCCATCACATGCTCCATCACATGCCCTGTTAGGGTGATGAGGGAACTTCTGTCATTTCACCAGCATCTGCTTTAGGGGAGGCCTTAGGTAGTGGTGGAAGGGGAAGGGGAGCTGATGTGTGCAGAGATCACAGGAAAACAGTGGAAAAGAGAGAAAGAGGGGGAAATGCCAGGCTCTTTTTAACCATTAGCTCTAGTGGGAATGAATGGAGAAGAGCTCACTCCCCTGTCCTCCAGGAAAGACATTAATCTGTTCATGAGGGACCCACCTTTATGACCCGAATACCTCTCATTATGCTCCATCTTCAACACTGCAATCACATTTCAATATGAGGTTTGCGAGGACAAGCATACAAACTGCAGCAGAGAGTGATATAAATGCTAGGGAAGCGTTTGTATTTTTTGAAGCAAGCATTTTTTAAAGCAAAATAATGTGTAACCATATTAAAATGAGTCTACTACATTTATTGTTTAAAGCAGTTTTTCTTTGCTGAAATTGCTACATTTCTCTTTAGGCATTATTTACTAAGGGGATTCATACTCAAGGCACTTGAAAATATTTGGTGGTGGTGGTGATTTCATTTTTTTGCAGGGGGTATTTCTTTGAGAATTGCAAGTAGAGCTAGATTTCCAAACACACACAAAACACCCAGGAAGGCACCAAACAACACCATGATTTTACTTGTCTTGTATAATCCTATGTTATTCTCATTCTCTTATCTTATTCTCCTCCTTTTTATTTTGTTTTTTTTTTAATATTTATTTATTTATTTTTGAGATGGAGTCTTGCTCTGTTGCCCAGGCTGGAGTGCAGTCACAGGATCTCAGCTCACCGCGACCTCTGCCTCCTGGGTTCAAGTGACTCTCCTGCCTCAGCCTCCTGAGTAGCTGAGATTACAGGCATGCACCACCACGCCCAGCTAATTTTTAATATTGTTTTGGTAGAGATGGCATTTTGTCATACTGGCCAGGCTGGTCTCAAACTCATTTCTTCAGTTGATCCACCCACCTGTGCCCATTGCTGCTTTCTCTTTCTCTTCTTGGCTGAAGAAAGCAGAAATTCCAGTTAACCATTGTTATGGTATGAAGAAATCTGCAGGAAAAACCTATAGCCTTGGATCACAGCGAAAAGAAAGAAGGCTCTGAAACATGACTGGGGTCAGTCTAAAGGACTTCTCAAATAGGAAGGAACCCATATTTCAAGCAAGTTTATTTTCATCATGTCCACTAACATCCTACAGGGAAAAACAAGTTTCGAGGTTACTCTCAACATCAGCAAAGATGACCAAGAGCCAGACAATTCGAAACAAGGATAATGACTGCAGTGGATCAAAACAGATTTAAAAGGGTTAATAATGATATACCTATCCTCCCCCAGCCCCACAGAAAAATATAAAAAACATTTAAACCTCACTTTTATTGGGTTCTAAGAATTATTAGATTTTAGAAATGTTATGTAAGCAGATACTAACTTCTCTCTTCGAAATCTGCACTGATGTTAGTTTGGCCATGAAACTTGCTTTGTCCAATGGAATTGGAAAATATGTAATTCAAAGATCTAAACCACTGGAATTTTATTTTTTTTATTTTTATTTTTTTGAGATAGAGTCTTGCTCTATTGCACAGGCTGGAGTGCAGTGACATGATCTTGGCTCACTGCAACCTCTGCCTTGAGGGTTCAAGCGATTCTCCTGCCTCAGCCTCCTGAGTAGATGGGATTATAGGCACTCACCCCAACGCCTGGCTAATGTTTTGCATTTTTAGTAGACACGGGGTTTCACTATATTGGCCAGACTGGTCTGGCACTCCTGGCCTCAAGTGATCTGCCTGCCTCGCCCTCCCAAAGTGCCGAGATTACAGGCATGAGCTGCTGCGCCCAGCCTGAAATTTTATTTTATTTTTAGACTTAAAGGCATGTGAGTAGAGGAACTAAATCATGTGACAGGCAGGGTAACTTAGGCAACTGTGACTTTTGCATCTCTGATTATGGATTAAGTCATGTCCTTAACTGAAATGTTTTGTAAACTATTGTACATTTAAAGGGCTTCAGGGAACCCTCCTTCCCTGTTCACTGTAGATCTTCATTATAGATTAACTTTCTTCTTACATTCTTCACACAGAAGCTTCATGGTTATCACATTGTGTGAGCTGGAAAATTAAATATATTCTTTTAATTTGGAAAGGAAATGAAAACAAGCTGTAAAGAAAAGAAAATAAGCTGTACAGAGAAAAACCAAACTGTCACTAGTTAAATTATTGTAACTCATAAACAAGCTTTGTCTAGAATATGGTGTAATCCTACTAAATTTATTTTGTTTTTATGCCTATATAAACAAGATCTTAACTTTTTTTTTTTTTAAGATGAAGTCTCACTGTCACCCAGGCTGAAGTGCAGTGGTGTGATCTCGGCTCACTGCAACATCTGACTCCTGGGTTCAAGTGATTTTCCTGCCTCAGCCTCCCGTTTAGCTGGGACTACAGGTGCGCACCACCACACCTGGCTAATTTTTGTATTTTTTCTAGTAGAGACAGGGTTTCACCATATTGGCCAGGCTGGTTTTGAACTCCTAACCTCATGATCTGCTCGCCTCAGCCTCCCAAAGTGCTGGAATTACAGGTGTGAGCCACTGCTCCCAGCCCAAGCTCTTAACTTTTAACTTCAGAGCACTGGCCCTGTTTCTCTGGAGTCTGTTTGCTAGGTGGCTATTCCGAGATTTGGGCTCTGATAAACTCTATTCCTAATCATGTTTTCTATACCTTGTTTAACATAGACAGGATATTACTAAATGTGACACAAATAAAGTTGTTTGAAGTGAACTTTCACAGTAAAACCTGCCCTCCTGTAATTCTGCCATTGCTGTACTAAGAAGACATAGTCCACTGTTTCAAGTAGGTAGGAGCTATGTGGGTTCACCCTGGAAGTAATCTGTTGCTTGAAATCAAGCCCAAGTCTAGGACAGCTAATTCCACAGCCTAATTCTGGTAGAAACACAGGAAATGAGTGGGAATCAGTATCTTTTTAGAAGTCATTGGATGTCGAGATGGCTTATTATACAGCATTGCTATGGGCTCAATGTTTGGGTCCCTCCTGAAATGTATACAGTGAAGTCCTCTGATATGGTTTGGCTGTGTCCCCACCTACATCTCATCTTGAAATGTGGCTACCATAGTTCCCACGTGTTGTGGGAGGACCTGGGGCAAGTAATTGAATAATGGGGGTGGATCTTTGCTGTGCTGTTCTCATGCTAGTGAATAAGTCTCATGAGATCTGATGGTTTTATAAATGAGAGTTCCCCTGCACATGCTCTCTTGCCTGCTGCCATGTAAGACATGACTTTGCTCTTCATTCACCTTCAACCATTATTGTGATGCCTCCCCAGCCATGTGGAACTGTGAGTTCATTAAACCTATTTTTTTCTTTATAAATTACCCAGTTCTGACTATGTCTTTATTAGTAGCATGAGAACAGACTAATACACCCTCATTCCCAATGGAATGGCCTTTGGAGATAGGGCCTTTCAGAGATAATCATGTTTAGATGAGATTATGAAGCTCTTGCCCCTATGATGTGATTAGTGTCCTTGTAAGAAGAGGAACAGACATCAGAGCTTTCTCTGTGACAATAAGGCAGCCATCTGCAAGCCAAGAAAGGAGCACTCAATGGGGAACCAAATGGGCAAACACCCTGCTCGTGGACTTAACCTGCTCTAGAACTGTGAGAAAGTACATGTCTGTTGCATAAGACCCCCAGTTCATGGTATTTTGTTCTGGCAGTTCTACCCTTCTAATACCAACATATTTTGTCAGCCATGAACTGGTGCATAAATGGACCTGTTACATTTATAACCTATTACACTGATCATCTTTTAAGATTGCTATATAAAGGTAAAGAATAAGCCAGCTATACCATCTGCTTTGTATGGTTCCAGGACGTTTCTCTTTATAGAAATAATCCAGCTAATAGACTGAAAAGAACTGGAATTTCACCATCTTGAAACCAAATAAAGAATATAATAATGGATTTCTAAGTAATGATCACTGGTGGTTGTTCAACAAAAAGAGAGGCAATCTTGGTGATGGTATATATCTATAAAGTGTTTTTGATTAAAAACAAAAAACCTGTACATGTTCAAGCCTCTGCTGCTAACTACAGAAAATATTTAAAAACAAAAGAAAAAGGTAAGGTTTCCCTGCATATGTAATGAACAAATTTCATACTGGATAAAATCTGCAGGATAAATGGTCTTTTAAAAAACAACTACATTGCCAGAAAAGAAAATAAAAAGAGATTCTAAATAAAGAGACCTTAAAAGCTATATCAAATAATGCAATATGTAGACTTTAATTGGATTCCAACTGAAATAGATTAGTAGTATACATATATTTGATACTATACAGGCAATCAAAATACTTGCTAGATTATGGAAATATTGAATTATTTTTAATAATTAATATTTACACATTGTTAATATTTAGAATGATAGTGTGGTTATATATTAAAAGAGTTCTCATTTTTTTCAGATTAATATCAAAATATTTACAGGTGAAATCATGTGGTAGGTAGAAATTGCTTCAGTAAATAGGGTAGGGCCCAGTGAAGTGGTTCACACCTGTAATTCCAGTGATTTAGAAGGATGAAGAGGGAGGATCATTTGAGCCTCGGGTCATTCAGACCAGCCTGGGTAACAGAGTAAGATCCTATCTCTACAAAAAGTTTTAAAATTAGCCAGGTGTTATGGTATGCACCTGTCTTCCCAGCTACTCAGGAGGCTGAGGCAGGAGGATGACTTGAGCCAGAGAGTTTGAGGCTGCAGTGAGCCATGATTGCACCACTGCACTCCAGCCTGGGCAACAGAGTGAGAGACACTGTGTCCCCAGCCCTGACTAAATAAATAAATATGTAAATACATAAATAATATGGATGGGGGTTAGTGGATACATGTGTAGAAAAACGTGCATTGATAACTGAAGGATAAAATGAGTTCATTATACAATTTTATCTATTTTTATGTTAGTTATGTATAACAAAAGGTAAGTTTGTGTGTGTGTGTGTGTGTGTGTGTGTATCTGTCTCTTTGTGAGTCATTCTCAAATGGGGGCAATTTCTGCCTGTCTCCCAGGCATTTGACAATATCTGGTGACTTTTAGGGTTGTCCTAATTTGTGGGTGGTAGTTGCTCCTCAGATCCAGTGGGTGGAGACCACTGGATGCTGCTCAACATCCTACATTGCATGGGACAGTACACCATATCAAATAATCATCTGGCCCCAAATGTCAATAGTAACGAGACAGGAGAGTTCACTGGCCCTCCTTGCAGTCATGCAGCAGGGGTGCAGCTCTCTCTTTGACTGCTATGAGCTCAAACACCTACGAGAGGGGGAGCACACAGACAGGCAGGTGCAGGAGCTGGGGCACGTGCTTTGGGCTCTGGCCCCATTGTACTGTCTACGGGTGGATGCTTGTGGCCCCAGTGTTACAATGATCTTTTAGATCTGCTGTCTGCAGATGGCTTAAGTGTTAACCAGCTCAATGTCCCCTCTGCCTTTCTGCAATGGCAGAGGGCCAGTGTGACAGCTTTTTGTATCCTGAGCTCTTGTCCAGCATCCCAGACAATTAGTCTGTGTGTGGGTCACACACAGACTTTTTATTGAATGGTGGAAGTGGCTCTCAGTGGGATGGATGGGGAGCTGGAAGGGGGATGGAGTGGGAAGATGATCTTCCCCTGGAGTTTGGCTGCCGAACTCATCTTTAACCAGCCCCAGCTGAACTCCCCTCAGCACTCAGACATTCCTTTCCTTCTCTTTCTCTGCCATGCCGTTCTGCTATTCATCTGCTTGTCGCCTCATCTCGTATGCCTCTGGATCCTGAGGTTCAGGGTTTATATGGGTACAGGATAAGGGGCATGGCAGGTCAAAAGCAACTTTTGGGGCACAAAAACAGAAATACCTGTTCTCAAACAGAAAAGCCTGCAGGTATCCGGGCTTGAGGGTGGGGCCTTTGCTGGGGAACTGCCTTCTTCTACTCAGTATTTCCCTGTCTCCTGTCCTTATCAGTAACAAGGTAGAGAAATCCTAATATACTGGTGTATGGAAGGAGCACGTCATACTGGAGATTGCTCTCATTTGAGAGACTCTGCTTTAATACAAACATGACAATAATGAGATTATGTGGATTTTTCATTCATAAGATTGCAATGCTGCATGCAAAGATTTACCCTACCTTTCTCTAGCCATTAATAGGGCAGAATAGCCCACCCCTTGAGCCCCTTGCTTGGATTCAAACCATGTTGCCATATGATTAGTGTGTTGTTCTGACTCTTGAGGTGTTTTTCTAGCCTCTTCTCAGGAATATCTCACTCCAAGGACTTCTTTTCTCATCCTTCTCTTGTATGGGTACCTTAAACACCTGCTCCTCCATGATTCCAATGCTGAGAGAGCCATCCTGTAAAGGCAGAATAGAGTCTCTTGATTGTTGACCTGAGCAAGTGACTAAGACACAGAAAACCATTCTCTTCACATGGTAGAGGAAAAGTCAGAGAAAGAAACAGGGCAGTCTTCTTCTTGGACCTAGATGAGGTGGTAGTGAAGATTTCAGAAGAGGAGAGAAGGGAAATTGTTGGCAGCATTCTCCAAAGTTTATGAGTGTGCTTTGTTGTTTCACAAATATGCCTTGTTTGTGACACAATAAGTGTATATGTCCATATACAAGTATATATATATACACATGCCTATATTTGTGTATTATACACACATGTGTACATGTTGAAAAATTAATATTGCAATATGTATTTCATAATGTCTTCCATAGAAACATAACATTTAAGAAAAATAAAAGAATTTTTAAAATACCATTTCTGGTTATTAAAAAATAAATGCACACTTGTAGAAGCAGCTTCTTTGGTCATTTGATATGTGTAACTCTGGGTTTCTTTTTTTTTCCTAAGAATTTCCTCTTATATATCTCATACAAAGTCATCAGAGAAAGAAAAGAGAGTAGTGAAGTCTAGATAACATTTGCATGCATGATTAATTCTTGGATGTTTGGTAGATCAATGGTATGGGAAACTGTCTAGATTTGAATGCTCAACTTGATACATGGACAAATTGGAAATTATAAATCAGAAACAGAAAGATCATCTTCAAAAAAAGTAATATGCAAACAAGTAGAATGAATCTCCAATTGCATAGGATTAATGCCTTTTTTTGAGAAACCAGGGTCAGCAAGTGTTAATAGCATGTAAAAGTTAATTATCTAGAACAGATTATTTTCCTGAAGAAGATATTATTTTTAAAACTAGGATATCAAAGAGCATTAAAGCATGTCTCTTTTTCAAATCCCATGACTGATTTTTTTTAGAGCATGAGCCAAATTTACCTCTATGATACACGGGACTGACAAAAACACAGAACCCATTTAAAGGCTAAGAATACAATTTCACTTGGAAGATCATTAGGAGATGCACAGAATTCAGATTGCCTCCTTACATAGAAAGAGCTTTTAACACACTTGCCTCTGGCTCTCTACGGGGGATATCCAGAAGAGATTAACCTAACTAGCAATGCAAAGTTGTATTCATATTTGCTCCATAGGAATATTACCAGAAACCCATTACATTTAATCATGCAAATTACTGACACTGTATGAAAAGAGCCTTGAAAGTGTAAACTTTTTCACAACCTCAGCAACTCTCTCCTTACAGCTGAATGCAAGCAATGTAATACTTTTTTTTAAATTGCATGCAGAATTTGCCTCTTCAATACGTTCAGTTTCCACAACCATTTAAACATCTTTAACAATGAAGGACGTTGGCAGGGCATACATGCTAGCTCATTGTCAGAGAGCTGGAGTTTTTTTCTGTTTTGTTTTAACTTGAGACAGGGTCTCCTTTTGTCACCTAGGCTGGAATGCAGTGGTGTGATCTCAGATCACTGCAGCCTGTGCCTCCCAGGCTCAAGCAATCGTCCCACCTCAGCCTCTCGAGTAGCTGGGAGTACAGGCATGCATTACCATATCCGGCTAATTTTTTTTGTATTTTTGGTAGAGACAGGGTCTTACCATGTTGCCCAGGCTGGTCTCCAACTCCTGACCTCAAGTGATCCTCTTGCCTTGGCCTCCGAAAGTGCTGGGTTTACAGGCATGAGCCACCGTACCCAACTGGGAGCTGGAGTTTTCAAGGTGTTAGAGTGTCATATTTGGTGTGTTACTTTCTGAAATAGAAAGTATATTTAAAGAACATGCATATGTGGATGCTGAAGACAACCCCAGAAATCACTCTACATTCATGATCAATGTGCATTAAAAACTCTGCTTGGTGGAAAGGATTCAAAGAAGATAGAGAGAAAATTGCATCAGTAACATGTTAGTCAATAAACAGAAGAGTAAGAAAATGACCACTTTATATGTCTATGTCTCAGGACTATTAAATTTGCATAGTGATACTTAATCATTCTGTTATAAGAAAAGCGTGTGCATACTATTTTGTTTGTTGAGATCCATTTTTTGCTGTTAGAAGGGTAAAGAAATTATGACATCTAAAGGATGCATATTTCTCAGAAGTAAGTTTATTATAAGTGAATAATTTCTGAGAACATTGAAGATCTAAAAGGAATACTAGAGGTAGCTATATATTCTCAAAGCAACACCAAGTTATTTGTGGTTCACAGGACTTCAGATCGAACTAGGTTTTAAAATATAATTGCAGGAGACCAATGTGTAATGATTGCCATCTAAACCCATATCTTTTAACACAACCTCCAAAACAAATTTTACAGGTCAATAGATAAAATTAATAGATAAAATAAAACCAGGGAAACCCTATTCCTTCACTATAATGTATAAGAAAAAAAATAACACTGTGAACTTCAAATAATTTGAATGAAGAAAAATTTTTTAAAAAAATTCTGGAGGAGCCATCTCCTAAGCTTGCACACAGTATCTGCAAAAATCTTTGGCAGAGGACTAGGGGTTTCTATACAATATTCAAAGAGGATGAAGGCCAGATGTGGTGGCTCACACCTATAATCCTAGTGCTTTGGGAAGCCAAGGTGGGAGGATTTGAGCCCTGGATTTTGAGACCAGCCTGGGTAACATAGTGAAACCACATCTCTCCCCTCATCCAAAACAATAATTAGCCTAATGTTGTGGCGCATGCCTGTACTTCCAGCCACTCAGGAGGCTGAGGCTGGAGGATTGCTTGAATCCAAGAGTCTGACCTGCAGTGAGCTATGATTTCACTACTGCACTACAGCCTGGGCAACAGAAAGAGACCCTGTCTCAAAAACAAAGCAAAAAGTAAGGCAAGGATGGGAAAAACAGTCTAAAGCTTGACCCAATATACTCCTAAAAATAGAAAATCTACATGAACTGCAAAAATAGTCATAAAGGTATCTTGAATATCAGATCATTGACTACTAAGATGAAACTGGAAGGTTTCAGGGTGCTGCTTACTTTGTCAGAGATGTTCAAACCAGAACAACTCCATCTTAAGTAGGGGTTGGGTAAAACAAGGCTGAGACTTGCTGGGCTGCATTCCCAGGAGGTTAGGCATTCTAAGTCACAGGAAGAAATAGGAGGTTAGTACAAGATACGGGTCACAAAGAACTTGCTGATAAAACAGGTTGCAGTAAAGAAGCCAAAACCTACTAAAACCAAGATGGCCACAAAAGTGACTGCTGGTTGTCCTCACTGCTACACTCCTACCAGCACTGTAACAGTTTACAAATGCCGTGACAACCTCAAGAAGCTACCCTATATGGTCTAAAAGGGAGAGGCATGAATAATCCACCCCTTGTTTAGCATACAATCAAGCCATAACCATAAAAATGGGCAACCAGCAGCCCTCAGGTCTGCTCTGCTTATGGAGTAGCCATTCTTCTTTTATTCCTCTACTTTCTTTCTTTTCTTTTCTTTTTTTTTTTTTTTTTGGAGACGGAGTTTCGCACTGTCACCTGGGCTGGAGTGCAACGGCACAATCTCAGCTCACTGAAAGCTCCACCTCCCAGGTTCACTTGATTCTCCTGCCTCAGCCTCCCAAGTGGCTGGGACTACAGGCACACACCACCACACCTGGCAAATTTTTTTTTGTATTTTTAGTAGAATTTTGTATTCACTATGTTGGCCAGATTGGTCTCGAACTCCTGACCTTGTGCTCTGCCCACCTTGGCCTCCCAAAGTGCTGGGATTACAGGCGTGAGCCACCAAGCCTGGCCTATTCCTTTACTTTCTTGATAAACTTGCTTTCAGTTTATGGACTTGCCTCAAATTCTTTCTTGTGCAAGATCCAAGAACCCTCTCTTAGGTTCTGTATCAGCACCCCTTTCCAGAAACAACTTGACAAATTTGGGGGAGTCAGCTGTAAAAAAGAATGAAATGCTGTCTTTGGAGATGATGTGGTGAAAAGATATGGAAAGGAAGCAACATTCAGGACCTTTCATGGAAGAAAAAAATCAAGGATACATGGCTACTCCCAAATACATTTTTCCCCCCACCCACACACACATATGATGCTGCTCATTGAAGAAATTTCACTTTTCTGCAGTGACAGAAAAGGTTTTGGTCAAATTCTTTGTCATCCACCCTGTGTACAAAGTGCCTAGACCAAAATAGCCATCATGTAAAACCTCATATGGAAAGAAAATGAAAAATGGGAATCAGAACATTTAAGCAAATACAAATCTCAACCCCATTCACGTCCCACCCTTAATCTTGAAGTTGAATGAAATTTCAACCTAACCTACCACTCCCAATTAAATATCCAGAATTCTCCTTCTGGATGCTGATGAAAAGAGTCAAACTGTAAAATATTTGAAGAGATTTATTCTGAGCCAAATATGAGTGACCATGGATTGTGACCCAGCCCTCTGGATGTCCTGAGAACATGTGCCCAAGGTGGTCTGGGTGCAGCTTGGTTTTATACATTTTAGGGACATCAAAGTTCTTTTGAAGTCTTACAGTGGCTGCCCTTAGAGACAATAGATGACAAATGTTTCCTATTCAGATCTTTAAAAGGTGCTAGACTCTTAGTTAATCTTTTTAGGATTGGGAGGGTCTGGAAGAAAAAGATGTAGTTATGTTAATAGAGATTCTTTAGAGATGCAAATTTTCTCCCACAAAAGACAGCTTTGCAGAGCCAATTCAAGGTATGGCAAAGAAACATGTTTTGGGGTAAAATATTTTAATTTTTTCCTTGTCTTGTATTGTTATGCCAGAGTCAGACTGGAAAGTAAGTCACAATATACAGGGTTAAATGAAATTCATCTGATGAGAATTTATGGATTGTAGGGCATGACTCTCCAGACCTCTTAGACAGGAATTTGGGCAAGATAAAAAAATCAGAGCTTAGTTCTCATGGATATGAAAAGTTTACCAGAATGAGAGCACCTGAAAAAATTAGAAAAACAAAAAGTATACTAAACAATTTCCTCACCCACACAAGTGAGACATTAGCACAGGAAGGCAGTCTCTCAGAGACTAGAAACAAACAGCTACAGCTGAGCCCTGGGAGAGAGTGCCCCAGGTTAGGGTTGTTTAGGAAATGGTGATACAACCAGAGCACAGAGGTCTCCTTGAGTTCAAGAGATAAAACACAGAGCTTGAGGAGGTCAGGGCAGCTAGATTTTGCAAGGCAGAATAGCACAGAGAAAAAATAACAAAATGCAATTTCTGCTAAAAGATTTCCTTAAGTCTTGGCCCGAACACTGTTCTAGGTTCACATGCTTTCAGACAGGTCTTTTGAGGTGGGTATTGGATTAAATGTGGGCAACGTTGGGTATGGTAGCTTGGGCTTGGCTTGCAATGGAAAATTTTGAAATGAGTCTTGAAGAATGAAGAATTCATGTAATAAACAAGAGTGTTTGCTGCTCTAAAGTATCAATTATCCTCAGAAGTGGGCTGGCTATCCAATTAAATCATCTGATGTTATATATAATACATAGATTTTCTTCAGGAAGTTCCTAAATCTAGCTATGAAGTTACTCATTGGTTTACAAGCTTCTCATGCTTTGTAAACGTTGCCTGGAGCAAACAGTAATGTCTGGTTGATAGAGTCCTGACAATTAAGTGTTGCGAGAATCAGGAGGACCAGAGATGCCACAGGGTAAAGCAGAAGGATTTTATTCAATGCACTCAGAACCAGTGGATTATCATTCAGAGACTGGGCCCAGAACAAAGACAGCACTTGACCTTTTTACACACTTCAAAAAGGGAGTTGGCTAGCCTGAAACAAGCCTACAGTGGTGTGAAGCAAAAGCAAGGATGCAGAGGCAAAACAAAGGCAGTTAGTCACATTGTGACAGGTGCATAACTCAGGATTACATATGACATCTTGCTATGTGGCCCAGATGGCTGTTATCTAGGCTTGCTCTCTTGCCTTGCATGGGCTTATCTCATAACCTTCACTATGGCACCCACTATAGTTCAGGCCTGCTCAGATAGCTCATGACCTTCACTGTACGGCTGAGATAAAACAGAATACTTGAAATTACTAGTCACAGAGAACAGGAATCTATAAACTCGTACCATAAGAGAAAGGAAAATTTGTTTTTCTCCTCCCTATGTTGAGGGAATACTGGGAGAGTCTCCAGAGCACATTCCTTTGTGTCCTAGCTTCTCAGATAGTGTTTATTGAGGCTCTTCCTGGGTCTGGGCTGTGCCTGTTGCTGCCTCTGGGATAAGTCAGCCTAATACAGGAAAGCATTTTTCTTTTCTTTTTAATTTTATTTTTGTTTGTTTAATTTCCACCTCATAACTTCTAAGCACCAACATTCAGTTTTCTCCTTATAAAGATGTATCATGCACATGCTGTAACAATGGCTATGGATATCTAGAACTATAGCTGTCAAACTATGGGCTGTGGGCTGGCCAATTGTTTGTGATAATAAAGTTTTATTGATGCATAACCACAGTCTTTTTTAATGCACTTTCTTTGGCTGCATTCTCACTACAACAGCAGCTGACTGGTTGAGATAAAAGCCATGTGGCTGACCTGGCATGGTGGCTCACACCTGTTATCCCAGCATTTTGGGAGGCCAAGGCAGGAGGATTGCTTAAGCTTAGGATTATGGAATCAGAAAACTTTCATAATCTGCCCTTTGCAAGGTGGACATCCAGGAAAGCCAGTGGTGTCATTCAGTCTGAGTCCAAAGGCCTGAGGACATAGAGGGACACTGCTGTAAACCCTGGAGTCTGCAATGCCTGAGAAGCAGGGACTCTGATGACTGAGGGTTGAAGAAGACAGAGGTCCAACATCAAGCAGAGCTTCCTTTGCTTGTAACTGCCCGACAGGTTCACCTTGCCTGCGGCCTAGACAGAGCCAATTTATCAAGACAGGGGAATTGCAATAAAGAAAGAGTAATTCATACAGAGCTGGTTGTGTAGGAGACTGGAGTTTTATTATTACTCAAATCAGTCTCCCAGAGCATTTGGGGAGCAGAGTTTTTAAGGACAACTTGGTGGGTGGGGGAAGGCCAGTGAGTCGAGAAAGCTGATTGGTTGGGTTGGAGATGGAATCATGGGAAGTTGAAGCTGTCCTGTTGTGCTGAGTCCATTCCTGGATGGGGGCCACAGGATAAGATGAGCCAGTTTATCAATGTGGGTGGTGCCAGCTGATCCATCAAGTGCGGGATCTGCAAAATATTTCAGGCACTGTTTGTAGAAGCAGTATAGGGAGGGTCAGAATCTTGTAGCCTCCAGCTACCTGACTCTTAAGCCATAATTTCTAATATTGTAGCTAATTTGTTAGTCCTTCAAAGGCAGTCTCTTCCGCAGGCAAGAAGGAGGTTTGTTTTGAGAAAGGGCTGTTATCGTCTTTGTTTTAAACTATGACCTATAAACTAAGTTCCTCTCAGTTAGTTCAACCTATGCCTAGGAAGGAACAAGAACAGCTTAAAGTTTAGAAGCAAGATGGAGTTGGTTAGGTTAGATCTCTTTCACGGTCTCAGTCATAATTTTGCAAAGGTGCTTTCATGCCTTTTGTTCTATGGTGGCCCTCAACAGATTGGATGATACCCATCCACATGGGTGAGGGAATATCTTCTTTCCTCAGTCTACCAACTCACATGTTCATCTCTCCTGGAATCACTCTCGCAGACACACCCAGAAATGATGTTTTACCAACAATTGGGGTATCCCTTAGCCCAGTTGAGCAGATGCATACAATTAATCATCACATCACTTTTCTAGAAAATCATAATGTGAGCCAACAATTTCACAAATATTTGAGTTTGTCCCAATTACAGCACTTTAATGTTTCTTTTTCTTCTTGTTATCTATCTTTAATATTTTTCAAGTCAAGATCTGATCACATCTGTTTGAGGTTGGGTGATGGGTTGCCCAGAGGTAGGTTGGTCAAAAATGGCCTCTGCTAGAACAAGTGAACTCTCCTTCCTATGGTCTCTCACCCTTCAGTAGGCTAACCTCAGTAGTAGGAGCATCCAGGAGAAGATGTGGCAACAGAAAAGCACTTTTGAATGTGTCTGCTGACATCATGTGTCTGCTGACATCCTATTGCTTAAAGCAGCAGCCCTCAACCTTTTTGGCACCAGGGACTAGTGTCATGGGAGACGATTGTTCCATGGACCAGGGTTGGGGGGATGGTTTGGGGATGATTAAGGGCATGGCATTGATTGTGCACTTTGTTTCTACTGTTATTCCATTGTAATAGAAAATGAAATAATTCTACAACTCACCATGATGTAGAATCAGTGGGAGCCCTGAGCTTGTTTTCCTGCAACTAGATGGTCCCATCTGGGGGTGATGGGAGACAGTGACAGATCATCAGGCATTAGATTCTCATAAGGAGCGTCAACCTAGATCCCTCACATGCGCAGTTCACAATAGGGTTTGCGTTCCTCTGGGAATCTAATGCTGCTGCTGATCTGCCAGGAGGGGGAGCTCAGGCAGCTCAGGTGAGCAATGGGGAGTGGCTGTCAATACAGATGAAACTTCACTGGCTGGCCCACTGTTCACCACTTGTGTGACCCAGTTCCTAACAGGCCACAGACCAGAGGGCTGGGGACCCCTGGCTTAAAGCATGTTACAAAGAATGTTCAAAGAATGTAGAGAAATATATTCCACTTATTGATGGGGGGAAAGAAAGGTCATATGCAAATGTCCTAGACAAAAAAATGAGGATATTAGCGCAACTAATCTACTATGTCAACTTTGCAAAATGTGCAAAAAACCTGGAATGAAATATTTCTTCCAGGAGGGTAACAATCGTGTGTCTGGTGGTTAGCTTATGGGATTTCTTCTTTCTTTTAATCTGGTTTTTATATACCATGAATTTATTTTAGCAAGGAGAACCAAACTTTGAGAGTACTGAAGGGGAATCAATTTCTGTTTTTCTCTCTGAATTGTGGATGCCCTATATAAGATGCGATATAAAATATTCCCTCAAATGCTCAAAGGTTGAACAAATGAAAAAAATGAGGAGAAAAGAGACACAAAACAGTCCAGAGACTTTATAAAAAGGGCAGTAGGTAAATATAGAGGATATAAAATATATTGCTGCCCATTTCAAAAGGCAATTTGAAGAGCTAATGTCTGCTATTGAGCAGAAAATAGGAGTATGCCTCTTAGGGGCGTGGTTGAGGATACTTTCAGGGAGATTATGCCTTTAATGAACCTTGTTTGGGGCAGAGGCTGCAATTAGCTTAACAGCAGGGACTACCAGTAGCATCCAAAGAAATGCCACCATTTCTAGCTGCCAGGAAACAAAAGTTGCAAAGAAATTAGATTAATATAATGTTGCCAGTGGCAAGAAACTGATTTTCCTGTAAAATTGTAATGTATTTGTTCTGTTTTATTAAAAATGTAGCACTACACCTACTTTGAGAATAACTGTACCTACTTAAGTTATATGTGTTTTAATTGAAACTCAAGTTTCAGGTAAAACTAATAATAAAAGTTATTATTATAATATTGCAATTTGTTCGTTAGACAGTAAACTTAATTGCATGGTGCGAGTTCTGTCTTTAAAGTATATGAGTTTTTTTTTAAATAATACATTTTCTCTGCATGGGAATGAAAATTTGTGTCCTTTAAAGGCATGAGTTTTATAGTGGCATTTAAAATGATATAGGATTTTTTAGGAGTTTCAGATAAGTGTAGAAAAACAGTGACTCAAAATGTACAAAAATATCCATTATACGTGAAGACCATTTATTTGGGTGTTGTGCTATGCAAGATCAGATTGGAGATGTGTGACTTCCTGAAAATCTCACACGATGCTTTCTTCTTACAAACTGTGCTTGCACTCCTGGTCCCTTCAGAAAAGTGCATATGCCTTATGTTTTATGTGTTATTTTTACCTACATAGGAATCTTAAAGAACACCATGAATAGAATTGATGAACTGATATCAGTTTAAGAAGCTATTTTTATTTTCAGTGTGACAAACGTGAGAAGCAGCTGGCATGGGATCCTCCCCGCCATCCATTTCCTGAACACCAGGGAATGTCCATATGTGTTCAGAAAAAAAAAAAAAAAAATTGAAATGCTATAAAAAGAAAAGAGTAGTTACCATTTAAAGCCATGGAACACAGTTCCTTTTATATCAGAAGTTAGCAGAATTTGAAGGCAAATTCCTAACTTTTAACAACAAAAATTCTGGGGACATTGGAAAGGATATAGAAAGGACTGTGTTAGTAGAGTGCTAAAAATGGACTACTCTACAAGCAATTTCTAACTTAGGCATTAGAAGGAATGATGGAAAAGGGGAGAGGGAAGGAAGGACATTGAAAACATAGACATTAAGTTTAGGAACGTCTTATCTCTCTTCCGGCTTTGTACCTCTTTTTTCTGTAAAAAGCCAAATAGTGAATATTTTCAAGTTTGTGGGCCTCACATCTCTGTCACGATGCTCAACTTTCCCATTGCAGCATGGATTAAAAGAAAAACTTTAGACAACTTGAATTTAACAGTTTCATTGAACAAAGAACAATTCATGAATCGACCCCCAGACCAGAATTGGTTCAGAGTGACTCCCGGGCTGCCTCATGGTCACATAGTATTTATAGATAGGAAAAGGAAAGCAACCCACGGGAGACAGAAGTGAGGCACAAACACAGCTGGATTGGCTACAGCTCCGTGTTCGCCTTATTTAGCCATGACTTGAACATTTGGCTGCCTTTGATTGGCTGAAAATCTGTGATTGGTATAAGAGTAGGTGATTGAGCATGGTGGCTCACACCTGTAATCTCAGCACTTTGGGAGGCCAAGGTGGGAGGATTGCTTGAGTCCAGGAGTTTGAGACCAGCCTGGGCAACCTAGTGAGACCCCCATGTCTATAAATAATTTTAAAAATTATCAACCGGGCATCCTGGCACTCCTGTGGTCCCAACTACTCCAGAAGCTAAGGTGGGAGAATCATTTGAGCCCAGGAGGTAGAGGCTGTGGTGAGCCATGATTGCACCACTGCACATCCTGGGAGATAGAGTGAGACCCTGTCTCTCTGACATAAAAAAAAAAAAAAAAAAGAGTAGGTTAGTGTCTGTTTGCACAACACCTTGGGTTACCATTCACTTATGGAAAAATCTTTAGGCTGAACTCAAAATGTAAGGAAGCAGCTTTAGGCTGAACTAAAAGCATGTAAGGAAGCATCTTTAGGCTGAACTTAAGGTAACGTGTAGAAGCAGTCATGGACAATATGTCAGCAAATGGGCAGCAAGCTCTGCTGCTTGGCCCTCAGTTATTAAACACATCAAGCTCTTCTCACAGGTATTTAATAAGGATAAAAGGTTAAACATTTTCATTTAGTACTCAGGAAGAGTTGTTTTCATTGAGTCCAATTTTTAAATTTAATTGAATTGAATGTTAAGTTTTGTGGGTACATATGCAGGATGTGCAAGTTTCTTACATAGGTAAACATGTACCATGGTAGTTTGCTGCACCTATTTACCCATCACATAAGTATTAAGCCCAGCATACATGAGCTATTTTTCCTAATGCTCTCCCTTCCTCTGTCCCCACAGGTCCCTGTGGGTGTCGTTCCCCTCCCTGTATCCAAATGTCCTCAGTGTTCAGCTCCCACTTATGAGCAAGAGCATGCGGTATTTGGTTTGCTGTTCCTGTGTTAGTTTGCTGAGGATAATGACTTCCAGCTCCATCTGTGTCCCTGCAAAGGACATGATCTTGTTCCTTTTTATGGCTGCATAGTATTCCAAGCTGTCTATGTACCACGTTTTCTTATCCAGTCTATTATTGATGGGCATTTGGGTTGATTCCATGTCTTTGCTGTTGTCAATAGTGCTGCAGTGAACATGCATATTCATGTGTCTTTATAATAGAATGATTTTTTGTTCCTTTGGGAACATTCCCAGTAATGGTATTGCTGGGTCAAATGGTATTTCTGGTTCTAGGTCTTTGAGAAATTGCCACAGCATCTTCCACAATGGTTGAACTATTTTACATTCCCACCAACAGTGTATAAGAATTCCTTTTTCAATTCTGAGGACTGCAAGAAGAACCTCAAAGAAGCCGGTTGTCATATGAAATACCAAATGAACCAAAATGTTTGTTCAGAAGATGGAGATTTGAATTTATGTCACCTTTATCTTTTTTTTTCTTATTTTTTGCGACATGAGGAACAACAGCTGTCCCCCTACACCTATAAGAAAATGTAAAAACTAGGACATTTTATTTAGAACAAACATTTATTGTCCTTGTTAACAATCAGTTATTCAAAAGTGACAGGATACCACATGGGGCAAACACAGCCAAGAGAGTCCACTAACTGTAAAGCCTTGGGAACAGCTCAGAAGGGAACACACAAGAGAAAAAAGTTATGTTTTGGCTGTCTGGGTTGCAGGGATTTATTTTAAGCCAGGCCATTTGATGTCAGTATCTGTATTTGGACAAAAGTTGAATAAAATAGCACGCGGTTGGTTCTGTGGTATTCTTTAAGATTCCCATGTAGGTAAAAATGGCACATGAAATATAAGCATGGAAGAGCTTGGGAATGAGGTTTGAGGAAGAAGACTTGATTTGATAAGCAAGAGAATTTTCTGCTTTGAGGTTCAATTATCCTGAGAAGGAGGATTTTTACCCTGATGAGTTACCTAGTATTTGAATATTCTGAATCTATGAAGTCATTCGCTAGTTTACAACCTTACATTCCTTTGCAAGCATTGTTGGGAAGGAATACTAAAGCCAGGTTGATGTAGTCCTGATAATTAAGCTGAGAGTGCTGGCATCCCAGTTTTTGCTTTTGTTTTTGTTTTGAGACAGGGTCTCACTCTGTCACTCAGTTTGGAGTCGATCATGACTCATAGAATCCTTGAACTCCTAAGCTCAAGCGATCATCCCTCCTCAGCCTCCTGAGTAGCTGGAACTACAGGTGTGTGCCATGATGCCTGGGTAATTTTTTTTCTTTTTTCTTTTTCTTTTGTAGACAGGGGATTTCTTCATCTTGGCCAGGATGGTCTCATACTCCTGGGCTAAAGCGATCTTCCGGCCTCAGCCTCCGAAAGTGCTGGGATTACAGGCATGAGCCACTGCACTTGGCCTGGCACCCCAGATTTTATCATATGCTCTATTACTGACTGTAAACATTTAGAATAGAGGCTGGCAACTTATGGTCTATGGGTTGTCCGAGTGTTTTTGTAAATAAAGTGTTATTGAAACACAGCCACACCCATTTGTTGTGGTTTCTGTGACTTTTGTCACAGTAAACTGTAGAGTTGCGTACTTGAGACAGACTACATAGATCACAAAGTCAATAATATTTCCTCTCTGGCCTTTTATGGAAAAAATTTGGGCCATCTTAAAATGAGCAAATATTTCCCACAAACACGTAGGTTAATTTTTCCTTTTAAAATGTTGAATTGGGAGGGCTGAGGGAAGTGATTTTAAACCTGGAATTCTATATGTAGCATCAAATGCAAGATAAAAGAACACATTTTCAGATACAAAAAATAAAACCAATAAAAATAAAATAAAATGTTTAATTGGCAAGTAAATATTATATATATTCAAGGTGTACAATATAATGATTTATATATATTGTATTGACTATTATTCATAGATGACTATTACACTATATATAGTGTAATAACTATAATATATGGTATAATGACTTTTACATATATTGTGTAACAACTATAATATATAGTGTAATGACCATAATATATAGTATAATGACTATAAAACATGTATGTATATATAGTATCAAGACTACTATATATGATGTAATGACTATAATATATATAAAATAGTGTAATGACTATAATATATAGTGTAATGGCTATAATATATACTAGCGTAATGACTATTATATGTAATAGTGTAATAACTATTTTATATAATTAAAATATAGTGTATTATCATTACACTGTTATATATAATAGTGTATTGACTTAAATTGAAAAGACAGGTAATTTAATAGTGTATAATTGTGTGTGTGTGTGTGTGTGTGTGTATATATATATATATATATATATATACTCTATATAAAAAGTATAGGCCAAGTGCAGTGGCTCCTGCCTGTAATCCCAGCACTTTGGGAGGCCGAGGCGGGTGGATCATGAGGTCAGGAGATCAAGACCATCCTGGCTAACATGGTGAAACCCCATCTCTGCTAAAAATACAACAAAAATTAGGCAGGCGTGGTGGTGGGCGCCTGTAGTCCCAGCTACTTGGGAGGCTGAGGCAGGAGAATGGCGTGGACCCAGGAGGTGGAGCTTGCAGTGAGTGGAGATCATGCCACTGCACTCCAGCCCGGGCGACAGAGTGAGACTCTGTCTCAAGGAAAAAAAAAAAAGGTGTAATGACTATAATATGTATATAGTGTAATGACTATAATATACATATTACAGTGTAAATACTAGAATATATATAGTGTAATGACTATTACATATAATAGTACAATGATTATTATATATAATGACTATTATATATAGTGTAATGACTATAATATACATACAGTGTAATGACTCTTCTATATATATAGTGTAAGGAGTATAATTTATATAATATTGTAATAACTATAATATACATATATATCACTTAATGGCTAACACAATCAAATTATTAAGCCCATGCATCACTACCGTGCTGTACATTAGATGCCCAGAACTTACATATCTTGTAACTGGAAGTTTATATCCTTTGACCAACATCTCCCCATTCCCCTACCCCTCAGCCCCTGGAAACCACATTCTACTCTCTGTTTCCATTAAGTCAACATTGTTAGATTCCATATATAAGTGAGATCACGCAGTACTTGTCTTTCTGTGTGTGGCTTATTTCACTCAGCTTACGTAGCCTAAACCTGTCTACAACATTTTGCATGTTTTCCTTGTTTTTGGAAGGCATCATAAACTACTAGTAGTTATTTAAACTGTTTCTATAAGCCCAGTGCTGTGGTATCTCCTTGTCAGTTTCATATTTTACATATACCAAACAAGTTATACTTCCATCTTAAGTGCTGCCTATGAAATGAACTATATTGATTTTAATTGAAAGAATATCACATTTATTTGTACTTAAAAATGAGTTATGCTGCTAGCCACACCATACAAAGAAACTTGTTTAAAATGGGAACACTGGTGTAAGTAAGCCCATTTTTAATTTATTTTAAATTGAAACATGAAATAATCATAACTTACACATGTATATTAATTTATAAATTTTAAAGCTTTTTATATATATAGTATATTTATGTATATATATTTACACGCATATACACACACCACATATAGTGTCCTTTTTTATGGAAATGAGTAGGATAATGTTTTCTTCAATGATCTGTTTACAAAACAAAATTTTAAGGCCAGATGCCGTGGCTCATGCCTGTAATCCCAGTACTTTGGGAGGCCAGAGCGGGCAGATCATTTGAGGCTAGGAGTTCAAGACCAGCCTGGCCATCATGGTGAAACCCAGTCTCTACTAAAAATACGAAAAATTTAGCCAGACTTAGAGGCACGTGCCTGTAGTCCCAGCTACTTGGGAGGCTGAGGTAGGAGAATCGCTTGAACCCAGGAGGTGGAGGTTGCAGTGAGCTGAGATCACGCCACACCACTCCACTCTACTCCAGCCTTGGTGACAGAGTAAGACTGTGTCTAAAAAAAAAAGAAAAAAAAAAAGGAAGAAAAGAAAGTTTTAGAATGTTTCGGTAAGACCAAATTTTCAAATTTTCAAAAATGATGGGAACACATTTTTAGAGGAAAGATACTTGAGAAAAGGCAGGTAATTTAAGAAAGATTGTGAATGAATGTGAATACAAAATTAATTTTAAGATGTGAATGAATTCATAGCTGTACTTTGACATTTCTTAGTCCAATAGTTTGCTTATACATTCTCTTTAATATTGCCAATTTTTTAAAGTTGGAAATTACATCTATATCTGTAATATCAAACAAGAGAGAGAGAGTAGTTGTTCTAAGAGTTCATAAATCAATCCTTTCTGTCCGTATTCTTTTCCTCTAACGCAAACATCTCTTTTCCCTCCATTTGACACCAAAAACGTATTCAAAGTATAAATGTTGTAATTCTGAAGATTTTAGACATCAATGAGAGAAGTGCTGTCAACCTTTTAGAAATACTTTTATTAACATGAGCCACATTGCAAGAAAATGAACTACAACATGAATATAAACACTATCTTTCGGAACTCAATTCAGAGTGGAGCTGATTTTATGCATGCCTTAGATGAGTTTCCATCCAATTTAAAGTTGGAGAAAGAAGAAAAAAATTATCCTGAGATCAAGAGAGAGAACCCCTGGGTCTTTTTAAGAGCATCATTGCCATGAATATCAAATGAAAAACAGCATGAAGATTGTTATGCAAACTTTTTTTTCTTAGTTGCTGTCTGCTTATGTAGTGTGTAAAGGAGCTGCTTAGAGAAACATACACGATCACATATGGTCAATGTTCCTTCAAGTTTCATATAAAGATACACATTTTTCATTTTCTAGCCATTTCCTACCGGGCTGCAGAAAAAAAAACAAGAGACAGAAATTTTGTATACCAATCAAATTGAACAGAAACCTTTTTTTCTGGTGAATACATATTTTTTCAGAGAACAAGCCACTTATTTATGTATTGAAAGGTAATATTTTATCAAAATAAATAATTTCAAAAGGATATGCAAAAGCAATTTTAGAAAATGGGATCTGGTTTTTTAAGTCATAAATTATTTTAAAAATGACTGATTCTATATAATAAACCTCATTTCAGAAGTTTACGTTTCTTTACATTTTGAGTGTGACTCACTCATTTATTATTTATTAATAAAATATTCACCATATGAGTTGGAAGGACACAAAAATAAAAAGTAATTAAAAAGCTAGTTCATGGCCGGATGTGGTGCCTCAAGGATGTAATGCTAGCACTTTGGGAGGCTGAGATGGGCTGATTGCTTGAGCTCAGGAGTTCAAGACTAGCCAGGGCAACATAATGAAACCTCATCTCTACAAAAAAATGAAAAAATTAGCCAGGCATTGTGGGGTGCACCTGTAGTCTCAGCTACTCTGGAGGCTGAGATGGGAGGATTGCTTGAGCCTGGGAGGTTGAGGCTGCAGTGAGCTGTGATCTTGCCATTGCACTCCAGCCTGGGCAACAGAGTGAGATCTCACTCTAAAAAAATTAAAAATAAAAAGCTAATTCATTAGTTAGAATAAAATTTTGATTAATTAAATATTCTGAAGGATTTTTTCTTTAATCTCTCAATTTGCCCTTCATGCCACCATTTTTCTCCATCTTGCTCTCCTTCTTCTTCTCTTCTTTTCCTCCTCTTTCTATTTTTCTTTCTTTTCAAAAATATAAAATAAAAATTAATTGAATGTGTCCATTTGAGTGTCTTGAAAAAGTATGAATCCTCAAGAAATCAAGAGGCTGTCTTCAGTTCTAAGTACAACAACCTGTCTTGTCCCTTTTGCTTCTCCAATGACATCATTTGCAAACTTTAATTAAACTGCATATTTATTATATGATATTTTCTTCATTATCTACTATATTGTATGGTCTTTGAGTGCACAGAATAGGCTGTATAGATCTTGACATCCTCCACACCACCTATATGACATGAAAAATGTTAGGCGGTCAGCAATGCTTGATAAATAATAAATGGATGAATGGTTAAATTAATGAATTGTTTGAGCCAAACACTCTGATAGCCATGGAGTCTGCAAAGAAGAAGATGCTGTGACCCTTGAATTTGGGATGGAGTCCAGATTGGTTTTTCTGGGATGGAATTGAACCTGTGGATGATTATTAAGGAAGGCCTTCTTGGGCAACATCTGTAGAAAGAAATGGATGCATACAGGAAAGCATATGAATGAGATAGGTCAATGTGGGTGAGTGCATGGATAGATGGTGATGAATCAATTGATGGATGGATGGCTTATTGATAAATGAATGGATGGATGCTGAATCAGTAGATGGATGAGTGTATATATGAATGGATGGATGAAAAGATGGGTAAGTGGATAATGGGTAGATTGATGGGTTGATGGATATATGTATGGATATGTCGGCGCATGGATGAGTGGATGGGTAGATAGATAGGTGAATGAATGAATAGATGGGTAGATGCACAGGTAAATTGTT
This sequence comes from Colobus angolensis palliatus, assembly GCF_000951035.1. Taxonomy (NCBI): domain Eukaryota; kingdom Metazoa; phylum Chordata; class Mammalia; order Primates; family Cercopithecidae; genus Colobus; species Colobus angolensis. The sequence continues at coordinate 1,259,562 of NW_012118032.1, forward strand.
CAATGGATGAATGGATTGGTGGATGGATATGTGAATGAATGAATAGTTTGATGAATGGGCAGATGGACAGGTGAATGAATGGATGGATGGGTAGATGGATGGATAAATGGATGGATGGATGAATGGATTGGTGGATGAAAATGTAAATGAATGAATGGATAGGTAGATGGGGAAATAAATGGATTGGTGGATGAATGGGCAGATGGATAGGTAAGTGAATGAACGAGTGGGTAGACAAATAGATGGATAGATGAATAGGCAGATGAATAAGTGAATGAATGGATGGATATGTAGATGAGTGAATGGATGGGCAGATGGGTAGGTGAATGAATAGATGGATGTATATATAGATGAATGAATGGATTGGTGGATGAATAGGTGAATTAATGAATGAATGGGTAGATGGGTAGATGAATGGATGGATTGATGGATGAATGCATGGGCAGATGGATAGGTGAATGAATGGATGGACGGGTGGGTGAACTGATGGATGGATGGATGGATGGATGGATGGATGGATGGATGGATGGATAGAAAGACATATGCATATGTAAAAATACATGCATGCAGTATTTTGTATCAGATGAATTGCCAATATTGACAACACATAACAATTATTAAAGTTACAAGTATGGTAATTTCATAGGAATTATATGCTTATATGTATTATTAATCAATATTTTTAAATGTTTTACTTCTATGGAGAGAGAGAGGGAGACAGAGAAAGAAAAAGGAAAAAAGGGAGAAGCAGACAGGCAGAAGTCATGTCCATAATGAACAAAAGCATTCAAACACAGAAAAATATATGTTTTAGCAACAGGAAAGTAATTAGATAAATAAAATATTAGATATCTAGAGTGTTACTTATACACTTATTTTGTGTATCAGAGGAAATTATTATTGTTTTAATTCTAACATTTAATGTATCCCATAGAAAGGACTCCTGATGCTCTCTGTAAAAGTGACTTAATTGTGCCCATGACAGCCATAATCACAAGAGAGGAACAAATGGGTATCGTAGATGTTAGGATGAAGGAGTTGTGATTTCAAGCAAATAGTCAGCCTCGCTTTCTCACCAGGGATAGAAGAAGAGCTTGGCAAGAATGCAGAGGATATCGCTAGAACCACCACAAACACACAACGGAGACCTTCTATTTACACTGTACTTCTTCCAGAAATAGAATTGTTTCTGCCCTTCTATATACACTACTTCTTCCAGAAATAGAATTGTTTCTGCCCAGTTACATTTGAAGCTCTGATAAATTCCGAATACAGTATTAGTATGAGCATATCCTAACTGTGGCATGTTACAAAATGCTTATACAGAAAGAGTGTGTGGCAGTTTTCTCAAGTTTGAATTAAACAGTGTGTTGCTGTAATTTAATTTGCTAAATTTAGCAATCATCTTATGCAGAAAGCGGAGTGGCTCCTATAGAGGTTTAGAACATAGATAAGTCTTAAATAAATAGGACATCTTTAAGTAACACTGAGAGTGGAAATAATCATGATATCAAGAGAAATTTAAGAACTCTGAATAAATTTCAGAATCGTTATTCATACTCTGGGCATTAGTTAACTAGATTTTTTCTGTTTGTGTGAGTGAAGTGGGTTTCTGGGAAAAAAACATATTGGGAATGCTTGTGTATCTCTATTATTTTTCTATCAGTTGGGTACATTTTTTGGTTTGAGTGTCCTCATACTGTAAGTTACATACAAAAAGACTATGAATGCATATTTATTTCAGAACTATTCAGAAGTGGAACACATTTAGGTTGCATGTCCAATCTTAACCTCCCTTTGTATTCTTCTACCTTAATTCACTTTTAAGAAGTTGCTTGCTGCATAGAGAACATGATCACTGATATTAATTAAGATTTGATTGTCTCAAAGGAGGTAATATGCACAATAAATAAGGAAATTATTATTCCAAATATAGTTATGTTTAATTATAGCAGAAGAGCAAAAGGCTTTAGAATCTTCCACACGTCTCTGAAAAACCTACTGCCCTAGGATATGATTCTCCAGGGCCAAAATGAAATGCAGAGAAAAGGACATTGCAGGTGCATAAAGAGAAACAATACCAATTAGAAAAGAAATGCATGAATGGCTGACCTTTTTAGGGAGTTTCTCTCACCTGTTTATATGCTACCTCTGCACTTTTATAAATGCCACAAAATGTATGAGCAGCTTCTATAGAAAGTTTGCATCTAACTTTGCAGAAATTGTGTGGAACATAAAAAACACAATAAAAACCAGAACTGAACTCTTTTGTGTACATGTATATCAATATGTTATTTTACCTTGCCTTGAATACTTTAAAATAATAAATATCTTTGCATCCATCTTCATGTCTTTATATCTATCTCATCTATTCCATTTATCCCATCTATGTACATATGTATGTATGTATCTATCTGTCTACCTACCTATCCATTCATCTATCTATGTATCTCTATCTATCTATCTATCTATCTATCTATCTATCTATCTATCTATCTATCTATCCTATCGATTTGGTCTATCTATCTCTACTTATCCATTCATCCATCC
>NW_012118032.1:1262211-1284358 GCF_000951035.1 Colobus angolensis palliatus
ATTTATCTCATTTATCTAATTTATCTACCTTAGAAACCCACATTTAGCACTTCCCCCAAAACATAAAAACCTCTTGTAGAACAAAGTATTAAACACAAGGTAAGATTTTAACATAAATAGATTGTCTCCATTCTTTTCTATCCACAACAACAACGAGACTAAAATGACTATTTTACTTTTGCATACAGTTTTTATCATTTTGATATAATTTACTACTACAATCAGTGTCAATACATTTGAATTTCTAATAGGCATCTATTTGTTTTTATTTTATTTTTAAAAGCGAGTATACACTTACCATGAGTCACCTGCTTAATGAGTAGTTTGATCCTACAGTACGCATTTTGTGATAGAATCAAATATTTTAATGAAATTCTAATTTGACAAATATTTTGGTACTTTAAAATTCTGAATCACACGAAAGATGGTATTTTTATATTTCAACATGAAAAACTGCTGGGCTACACATATCCATTGTTTTTGAATTTGTGCAAAATTTTTTTTGCATTATTCAAACTATACGTGCAATTACTATAATCTGAGTAAGTGATAGCATTTGAGTTTCCTCAAAATATTTTCATGGTGATATTCCATCTCCAGAATCATATTGCCTCTATTTGATTAAAAAAATCAGATTGCAAAGCCTAAGAATAATCTGAAGTGACAGCAAAGGATAAAAAGACACCAGGAAAAGAACTCTGAGCACAACTCTATAGAGATGGAAGCCCATGTGCGGAAGACATGCGCAGGCATGCTGGCATGCTTTGGGTGTTCAGGTCGTACCTCCCACATTTATTTAAAGATAAATTGTTCAGATGAATGTCCTGAGGTGTGGAGAGTGGACCTTTAAATCAATAAACATGGAAAAGGGCTCATGATATGGTTCAGAGGCAGAGAGAGAGACAGAGGGGAGAGAGAGAGAGAGAGAGAGAGAACTTGTCTTTGGAGCCATTTGTAACACAATGAACCAGTCCACAGCAAGACTCAATGGACATAAGAAAAGGCCAATGTTATGATTCAGAGAGAGAGAGAGAGAGAGAGAGAGAGAGAGAGAAAGATCTTGTCTTTGGAGCCATTTGTGACACAATAAACCAATCCACAGCAAGGCTCAACAGACAGAAGAAAAGGCAAATGATTTAAAGGTCATTTGTAACACAATAAAGCGATGCACAGCAAGGCTATATTTAAATCCCAGGGTACAAAAATATCACCAAAAACAAATAACAACTGAGACAGGGGTGTCTCGCAGTTATCAAACAAGTGAATTGATACAAATTAATTAGCCCTGATAATGAGCATTTACAGATACCTTCAAATTCAAAAAGAATAAATACATGCAAAGCACCTTCAAAATCTTGACAAAATATTGTGGGTTTGATTTTTCTTCATTGTGTTTCTTTCATCTTAGAGTTTGTCTCCTTGTGGTAGCTGTCACATCAACTTGGTAGCAAATGGCAGACATGGAATTTTGGGAGTCTGGGTGGCTCACTTGTGCATCCTCTTCACTTCAACTCCCCACCTCCAACCTGGGAAGTCACACTGAGGATAAGTGCTCAGTCAATGAAATCCTGGATACACTCATTAATGAAAGACCGCATCGTGAGAGAAGCATTTAAGGCATGAGTAGGTAGACATGCATAAAGTCAAATATGCCACCTCCCCCCACCCATAGTGCAACACTCCCTAAACACTTTTTAAGACACATGGTAGCAAGAAACTTTGGTGAGACCTAACTTAGTTTTTGGATGAATAAAAACACAGTGCTTCTGCTCCTCGTGAGCTTTGGTTTGATGAAGAAGGCAGCAACATAACAAGCATGGTGGATGTTAACAGTATCGGGAAATGCTGTCGAGAAGTCTGTCAGTAGTCACATGTGAACCCCCAAAATCTGAGACAGGTCTCAATTAATTTAGAAAGTTTATTTTGCGAAGGTTGAGAACACACACCCATGACACAACCTCAGGAGGTCCTGATGACATGTGTCCAAGGTGGCCACAGCATAGTTTGGTTTTGTACATTTTGGGGAGAAATGAGAGCTTAATCAACATGTGTAAGATGAACATTGGTTTGATCTGGAAAGGCTGGACAACTCGAACCAGGGAGGGGGCTTCCGGGTCATAGGCAAATAAGAGACAAATGATTACATTCTTTTAAGTTTCTGGTTAGCCTTTCCAAAGAAGGTGATATGATTTGGCTGTGTTCCCACCGAAATCTCAACTTGAATTGTATCTCCTAGAATTCCCATGTGTTGTGGGAGGGACCCAAGGGAGTAATTGAATCATGGGGGCTGGTCTTTCCAGTGGTATTCTCATGGTAGTGAATAAGTCTCATGAGATCTGAAGGGTTTATCAGGGGTTTCCGCCTTTGCTTCCTCCTCATTTTCTCTTGATGCCACCATGTAAGAAGTGTCTTTTGCCTCCTGCCATGATTCTGAGGCCTCCCGAGCCATGTGGAACTGTAAGTCCAATTAAACCTCTTTTCCTTCCTAGTCTCGGGTGTGTCTTTATCAGCAGCGTGAAAATGGACTAATACAGGAGGCAATCAGATATGCGTTTATCTCAGTGAGCAGTGGGGTGACTTTGAATAGAATGGGAGGCAGATTTGCCCTAAGGAATTCCCAGCTTGACTTTTCCCTTTAGCTTAGTGATTTTGGGGGCCCAAGATATTTTCCTTTCCCACACTGTACCTCTGAAAGAGCTCTACTTAACGTGCTCATGAAATCTGCACTTGTAATCCACAGACCACATTCAATACTTACCAATTCTCCACACTGCTCGTTTCCACTAGCATTTTCTTCAGCCTTTGATTATTCTAACAATTTGTATTCTTCCTCTTAGTTCCTCAAGATCTTATTTACCCTGTTCTACCAAATCATTAACTCTTAGTATTGGTCAGGGTTTTCTCACACAGCACATATTTTTTTTTTTCTGTAAATTGCCTCATTTGCTCCCTGGGAGTCCTTGAGTATCTATCCTTATTGTAGACTCTTGTGATTGTTTGCTTGTTTGTTTTTGGCTTAGTCTTCTCTTCTGGTATCTACATAAAAATTTTTTACATTGTATAAACAGTAATTGTGTCATTCATTCCTGATGGTTTCCATGATAAATTATCACTAACTGACTGGCTTAAAACAGCAGAAATACATTATCTTACAGTCTTATAGGTCAGAATTCTTATATGCTAAAATGAAGGCTATGGCTGGTTTGCATTTGCTCCTGGAGGCTGAAGGGGAAAATCTGTTTCTTTGCCTTTTCTGGCTTCTAGATGAAACCGCCCATGTTCCTTAGCTCATGCCCTCCTTGGTCATCTTCAACGCCATTAACATCACATGTCTCTGTGACCCTTCTTCTGGCCTGAGAGCCAGGAAATGTTTTGCACTTTTATCAGTTTTTGTGATTACATTGGGCCCTCCTGGATAAAGCAGGGTATTCTTGCATGTGGAAATCAGTAGACCTAATCCCATCTACAAAGTCCTTTTTGCCATGAAAGGTAACATATTCCCAGGTGCTGATTCTTTGGGCTTAGGCTTCTTTTTAAAATTTATTTAAAATTTATTTTTATTTTTAATTTTTGTGGGTATATAGTAAGTGTATATATTTATGGGGTACATGAGGTGTTTTAATACAGGTGTTCAATACATTTAATACATACTATGATGTAATGCATCATCATCACATCTTGGAGAATGAGATATCCATCCTGTCAAGCATTTATCCTTCATATTACAAGCAATCCAATTATACTCTTTTAGTTATTTTAAAGTATACAATAAGGTTATTATTGACCATGGACCTAGGCATCTTTGAGAGACCATTATTCTGCGTATCACACTGATATGGTTTGGCTGTGTCCCCACCCAAAACTTATCTTGAATTCCCCCTTGTTGTGGGAGGGACCTGGTGGGAAGTAATTGAATAATGGGGGCAGGTCTTTCCTGTGCCATTCTCGTGACAGTGAATAAATCTCACAAGATCTGATGGTTTTATAAGGGGGAGTTTCCCTGCACAAGCTCTCTTTTTGCCTGCCACCACCCGCGTAAGATGTGACTTGCTCCTCCTTGCCTTCCGGCATGATTGCGAGGCCTCCCCATAATGAAATTGTTATGTTATACTATACAGTAGTTCCCCCTTATTTGTGGTTTCACTTTTTGCAGTTTCAGTTACTCATGGTAAAGTCCGTAAGATATGAAAAGAAAGGGAGCACCAGTGAATGCATGTTCACATAACTTTTATTAAAGCCTATTGTTATAATTGTCCTATTTTATTGTTAGTTGTTGTTAATTTATAAATTAGACTTTATCATAAGTACATATGTATAGGAAAAAGCGACATATCTATCTATCTATCTATCTATCTATCTATCATCTATTTATCTCATTACTATCTGTGGTTTCAGGCATCCACTGGGGGTGAGAGTGTTTTTACTACATATCCCCTATGGATAAGGGAGAACTGCTCTATTAGTATAACAAACACTACTAACCTCAAGTGAAAAATAAATATTGCCTCTAAAATTCTGATGAGGTGGTAAAAATGCAAATGAAATCATTGCTCTCCCCGCTGAAAATAAAGCAATGGCTTCTCATTTATTTTATGATAAAGCAGAAAGCTGAGCCATGGCCCTTAAGTTCCTACACAATCTAGTTCCTCTTTTACCACCTACTCATCACTTTCCATTGTCTCTGCAGCTCACAGCTTCAGCCACACTCATTACCCTTCTCGTGCCAGAACCTGCCTAGCTCAGCCATTCCTCCGAGCTCATGTGCTGGTTGTGCACTTTTTCAAACACTCCTTCTTCCATCTTCAAAGGATTATGTCCCCCTCATCACTCAAGACTCAAGATTAATCACTCCCCACCAGGCTACCCTATCATAATTAGACCTCATCCATCCCTCTGACATCTTTTCCTCTATTTGCTTTGCAATCTTGTCACTTCCTGGAGTCACCTGTTTATGTATTTGCTTATTTTCTTGCATATTTTACACTCAATGCCCAAAAGAATGCAACTCATGAGAGCACAATCATTGCCTATCAGGACTCTTGCTACAAACCCAACCCTTGAACAGATAGTGAGTGTTGGATACTGGATATCTGCCTAGCACTTCAATGGAAGCTGCGCTCAGGAAAGTTGAGCCTAACACAAGGCCTTAGCAACTAGGGGAACACCCAAGTAAGAAAATGAACAGAAAACTGCCCTATTGATTCTAAAACTTAGGCGTTACAAGAAATAACAGGTAATTGAAACAAAAACAGAGAAAGAATGAATAAAGACAAGAACCTCGCTGCCTGACTTTGTTGTTGTTGCCATTGTTATTTTTTTTGGCAGAAAGTAAGTTATTTCTGATTATTTCCTTCTCCTGGCGATACAACACAATGCAGTGTTTATATCTTTATTATCTTCTCTCATCAATGTTTTGTTGTTTATTTGTTTGTTTGTTTTTAACGTAGCTCAGTGGTCCCCAACCTTTTTGGCCCCAGTGACCAGTTTCATGGAAGACAATTTTTCCATGGATGAAGATTGGAGGGATGGTTTGGGGATGATTCAAGGGCATTACATTTATTGTGCACTTGATTTCTATTATTATTACATTGTAATATACAATGAAATAGTTATACAACTCATCTAAATGTAGAATCAGTGGAAGTCTGGAGCTTGTTTTCTTGCAAACAGATGGCCCCGTCTGGGGGTGATGGGAGACAGTGACAGATCATCAGGCATTCTCATAAGGAGTGCACAACCTAGATCTGTTGCATGCACAGTTCACAATAGGGTTCGTGCTTCTATGAGAATCTAATGCCTCGGCTGATCTGATGGGAGGCGGAGTTCAGGTGGTAATGTGAGTGATGGAGAGCAGCTGTAAACACAAATGAAGCTTCACTTGCTCACCCACCACTCACCTTTTACTGTGCTGCCCAGTTCCCAACGGGACATGGACAAGTACCCCTGACATAGATCTTGCATGTATAAACACATCTCCAAACAGTTCATTTATTTTGGTGCAAATGGAAGTAATATAGTGCTTTCTTCCTCCCTTGTTTGTTTGTTTGTTTATTATTGGCTTATTTCTTTTGCCTCCGTGTGATGAGATCCTGGCTATGTATTCTCAGCTGGGTTGTGGAACCGGTGCCGTGGACTCCTACTCAGAGTAGCCATTGGCCACTCATTGCTGCTGCTAACTTAGATCACTCAATTGGATCATTGCTGGAGTTCCCCTTTGAATAAATATTGTTTTCCTCTGTAGGGAGGTACGTTAAGACCATGCCAATACTCCCTTTCACTGATCATTAGAGAATGCAAATGAAAACCACAATGACATACCATCTCACACCAGTCAGAATGGCTATTATCAAAAAGTCAAAAGACAATAGATGCTGGTGATGTTGTGGAGAAAAAGGAACCCTTTTACGCTATTGGTGAGAACGTAAATTAGTTGAATCATGGTGGAAGACAGTGTGATGATTTCTCAAAGACCTAAAGACAGAAATACCATTTGGCCCAGCAATCCCATTACTGGGTACATACCCGAAGGAATAAAAATTATTCTATTATAAAGATACATACATGCATATGTTCATTGCAGCACTTTTCACAATAGCAAACACATGGAATCAACCTAAATGCTTATCAGTGCTAGACTGGATAAAGAAAATGTACATATATGCCATGGAATACTATGCAGCCATAAAAAGAAACAACATCATGTCCTTTTCAGGGACATGAATGGAGTTGGAAGCCATTATCCTCAGCAAACTAACACAGGATCAGAAAACCAAATATCACATGTTATCACTTGTAAATGGGAGCTGAATGATGAGAACACATGGACACATGCAGGGAAACACACACACCGGGGCCTGTTGGAGATGGGTTTGGGCAAAGGAGAGCATCAGGAAGAATAGCTAATGGATGCTGGGATTAATACCTGGATGATGGGATGATCTGTGTAGCAAACCATTATGGCACACATTTCCTATGTAACAAGCCTGCACATCCTGCACATGTACCCCTGAAATTTAAAGTTGAAGAAAAAAAATTCCCTCTATATTTAGTAAGATTTGATAGTCTAGATAAAGAAAATGTAGTGTATGTACACCATGGAATACTATACAGCCCTAAAAAAGAATAAAATCATGTTCTTTGCAGCAACATGGATGGTGCTGAAGGCCATTATCCTAAGTGAACTAACACAAGAACAGAAAACCAAGTATTACATGTCTTACTTTTAAGTGGCAGCCAAACATGGGCTACACATGGATACAAAGAAGGGAATAATAGACACCAGTGCCTACTTGAGGTGGAGACTGGGAGGAGAGAAGGGATTGAAAAACTACCTACCAGGTACTATGCTAATTACATGGGTGAGGAAATAATCTGTACACCAAACACCCATGACACATAATTTACCCATATATCAAGCCTGCACATGTACCACTGAACCTAAAATAAAAGCTAAAAAAAAAAAAAAGATTTGATAGCCAAACTATGCCATGGTGGTTACACAATTATGTACATATTTTTTCCACTTACATCAGCAGTCCCTCAATCTTTATGACACAAGGGATTTGTTTCATGGAAGACAATTTCTTCAAGGACCAGCTGGAGGTTTGCTGGGGGATGGTTTCCAGATGATTCAAGCACGTTACATTGATTGTGCATTTTATTTCTATTATTGTTCCATTGTAATATATAATGAAATAATTCTACAACTCACCATCATGCAGAATCAGTGGAAGCCCTGAGCTTGTTTTCTGCAACTAGACGATCCCATCTAGGAGTGATGGGAGATAGCAACAGATCATCAGACACTAGATTCTCATAAGAAATGTGCAACCTAGATGCCTCGCAGGTGCAGCTCACAATAGGGCTCAACGTCCTATGGGAATCAAATGTTGCTGCTGATCTGACAGGAGGCAGAGCTCAGGCAGTATTGCAAGTAATGGGGAGTGGCTGTAAATACAGATGAAACTTCACTGACTTGCCCGCCCACTGCTTACCTCCTGCTGTGCCAGGGGCTGCGGGGAGCCCCTGAACAACAGCGTTTGCTCCATATTTAGCAGTCAAGACTGGGCATTTTATTGTAAACAGTTATTTTTTCACACATACACACACACACACACACATATATATACATTTTATGTATATTAATGTATGCATATACACATTGTATATGACTTTACATACATATGCATATGTACTTGTCCATACATATGGATACATACAAATACATACCATTTATGTTCAATATGAACAGATGCATTGCTATTTTTTGAAAGGTTTATAGTTTATTATTGTACTTACTTTATTTGATGCTTAAATTACCCGAGAAATGGGATGTTCTTCATTCTGGCTCATATGTCTTTCTGACATGCCCTTGTAAATTGTTGAGCACTTTCTTACATTTTCACTACATGAATATTTCAGGCTCTTTTCATACCTACCCAGCCACAAAACTGGAGTTGGTCATATCTATAATGACGCCAAGTAAGAGACAAATAATCTGGATGCTAGGGTGTGCTCATTGCTAATGGATGTCTTTGCTTCTTCTTGGATATTTCAGTGAAGTGATATAGGAATTATATGTATTTACTCACTAATATACCCATGCCTGGGCTTACATACACACACTTACAGATATGCATATGCGCATGTACTGGTAAATACACTTACCTACGCATATTTTAGGAATAATCAATTCACACTCATACCTTCAATTCCAAGCAATTCCTATAAAGATCTTATTTATAGGTTCTTTTATTTGGATATATTTTATCATTGTGAGAATCATAGCTTCCAACATCAGAAAGTGTTCATTCTTTTTCTTCTGGATTAATTACCGTAATTATTAAAAGCACACTGTTTATCACCCCCATATATATAGGTGTGTACACACACCTATATAATAGTTGCATTCAAAAGTAATGCAACCACTACATTTTTACAACAAATAATTACATTCAAAAGTAATGAGTTTATCACTTTGGAGTATGCTGCTCAATGTAACAGTGAAAATTTTTTCACTACTTTATGTACAGAGGGGTTGAGTCTACTTATTCCTAGAATAAGACATATGTCATGGAAAAATAGCACTGAGAAGATGAGACCATATTTAGCCTCTAATAAGTACAAGATTTGCAAATGTTTTATGAAGCATTATTGAAACAACATTTATGAAACAATATTGCCAACTGCATATGTTCAGCAAAATTCACAGTATAGTCCCCATTAATCTAATAAATACATGATAGGAGTAAATACATAAACATGTATATTATAGAAAGCAAAAAGCTTGTTATATAGCATCCAATAACCTTTTGGCAAATGATAATAAAAAAGTCCTCTTTCAAGTTATAATTTCTCATTAAAAGAGAAGATTGCATCTTAACTCCAATATGTGTTTCTTTTACTAGAAGTTATATGACTCTTGTTTGGAGTACACCTGTGACTTTTGGCCACCTTTTTTCCTAAAATAATACAAAACTGAGCTGTAGTTTGAGACAAGAGTGATTGGGAGAATTCACCAACCTCTTTGCGACTCTTCAGAATAGTGAAAAGTATAAAAGCAGAAAGCGCAGTGATTTGTAGATTAGTGTTATTTTTCTGCATGTTTACTACTGAGCTTCAAAATCTTAATTGTAAGATGGATAGATAGGCAAGGTGTAGGATTCTGCCGCGTGTTTGTCCACGGGATCACATAAGGGGTCACCACTCTTGGCATTTAGTTTTCTACAGATAATCTTTTTGTTTTGTTCTTCTACGATGTTCCCCCCAGAGCAATTCCTTCTTTTAAAATAGGCGGAAAAAGGCAGAGTTATTAAGTGAAAGTTATCACCATTCCTTCTGTGTAATTCTGCTATCAGTCTGAATTCAGAGTATCTTCTCATGGGCCAGAATTTTCAGCCCTCATAGAAATAGGAACGAGACTGGGAAAAATGCAAAGCCCTGGCTGTGGTCTAGGCTACCTGGATTATATGTATTTACTCACTAATATAAAAACAGGTAGCCTGGAACAGAAAAGTCTGGACTCATTGTTTGCTGAATGACCTAGTATATTATTTGACATTCCAGAGCAACGCATCATAAAAAAGAGGTGCCATTCTCTGAGAGAGAATGAGAAGGGTGAAAACTGTTCTGATGAAAAAGACCCACAGGTGTCCCAACCTCAGCCACAAACAAATTTTCTGAAAAGCCACTGTTTTGGAAGAGTGGCCATTCCCTGCATTTTCTCTGGAAAATGGCCGGTTCGTTTTCCCAGAGGGAATAATAAATCTTCTATTTAACATTTCTTGATTTTCTCTGACTTGTTGTACTGGCTGCCACCCTATCCTATCCCCATTTGATTATTTTTTGCATGATACCAATGCAGCCCTGGGTCAGGTATTACAACTGTTTTTCATTTCGCTTAGCCATCACGTTTTGGAAGTATCCCTTACCCTCAACTGTTGTCATTCAATTGTAAATATATGAAAAAATATTTCAAACATAAGAGATATTCAGAAACATTAAAGAATATTTATTTCTTAATGCTGGCAAAGATATGGTCAAAGAGAAACTCTCCTACAGTGCTGATGGGAATGTAAATTTGTACAACCACTATGAAAAACAATAAGGAGGTTCCTCATAAAAACTAAAAATAAAACTACTATATGATCCAGCAATTCCACTATTGGGTATCTATCCAATGAAAAGGAAATAAGTAAATTAAAGAGATATCTGCACTCCCATGTTTATTGCAGCACTATTTCACAATAGTCAAGATTTTGAAGTAATCTAAGTGTCTATAAATGAATGAAAAAAGCAAATATGGTATATACAAAAGGGAATATTTTTCAGCATAAAAAAGAATGCAATACTGTCATTTGCAACAACATGGATGGAACTGGAGGCCACTGTGTGAAGTGAAACAAACCAGCCACAGAAAGACAACTTTCACATGTTCTCATTCATATGTAAATGTTAAAAATGCTAAAAATTTAACTCAGGAAGATAGAGAGTAGAATGGCAGTTACCAGAGGCTGGGAAGGGTAGTGGGGAGGGGGGCAAAGTGTGGATGATTAATGCGTACAAAAATACAGTTAGACAAAATGAATAAGATCTACTGTTCAGTAGTACAATAGGGTGAATATAGTTAACAATAATTTGTTGTATATTTTAAAATAAATAATGGAATTGGAGTGTACCTAACACAAAGAAATGATGAATGCTTGAGGTGATGGGCATTCCTATTAGCCAGATTTGATCATTACACATTGTCTGCCTGTATCAAAACAGCAGTTGTACCTCATAAACATATACTACTATTATATACCAATAATAGTTAAAAAATTTAAAATTACTCCACATAAAATTACTCCAAATTTTAAAAAGTGACTCCAAAGACAGCCAATCAAGCAAATGAATGAACATTATATCCATACTCAGCATTTCACCAATACTGTATCAAGGATAAGTGGTTGACATGCATAAGTTAATTGCTCTACAAATGGAAAATAGAAAAATAATAACACTAATAGAAAGTAGAAGTGTATTGGGAGAGACTACCGGGTAGAAGTTGAAATGAATTTCTCTCTCTGTTTTCATAAAGAAAGTAAGAAGATATTTTAAAGATGATACATTAAGGTATAGATTTATGAATATTCTTAAAGAGTTTAGAGGAATCACTAGAAAAATTGGAAATAAAATAAAATAAGACAGGAATGATTATTGGAAGTTAGAATGATCATTTTTCTCCTTAATATCTGGTTTTTTGAGAATAGAAATCGATAATCCATGTTTAATACTCATAATCAAGGAATAATTTTGAATTCATGATTATTACATTGAACATTCATATATTATATAATGTCCATTTTTTCAGGAAAGTAACACACACAGAAATAAACCCTTTATTTATAATTGTCAGATGGAAAAAACAAATATCGCAAAATGAAAGTCAATTTTCTTGTGGTAGATGGCTGTCCATGTTGGATAAGGAGTTATTTTTTTCCTCTCTTCTGAGCTGCCTTAACTGCAGGGTTCTCCAAGTTAAATCTCCCACCAAATAAGAGTGGGGGTGAACATTTCTGAGTGGTGATGTTTTTAATGCCACTCAGAAGAGAAGTGTTGAGTGATGAATTAAAGAAGAAACAGATAAAAGTTATGTTTGAAGTTTGCTCTTTGGCAGGTCCAAATGTAAAAAGCAAAAGTGGAATCCCAGGAAATAGTAAAAGCACAGCATAATAATTTTAAAAAGGTAATCATTATAAAGACATTGAAAATAATCAGATAAAAAGAAATAATCAACAGAATAAACAGACAACCCACAGAATGGGAGAAAAGATTTGCAAACTGTGCATTGGACAAAGGACTAGAATCCAGAATCTACAAGGATCTCAACAAATCACCAAGAGAGAGAGAAAAAAAGCAAATAATTTCATTAAAAAGTGGGCAAAAGATATGAATAGACATCTCTCAAAAGAAGATATACAAACAGCTAACAAAGATATGAAAAAATGCTCAACATCACTAATAATCAGGGAAATACAAATTAAAGCAACAACGAGATGCCACCTTACTCCTATGAGAATTGCCATTATTAAAAAGTCAGAAAAACAACAGATGTTGGCATGGACGTGGGGAAAAGGAAACACTTATGCACTGCGGGTGGGATTGTACATTAGTACAACCTCTAGGGAAAATAATATGGAGATTCCTTAAAGAGCTAAAAGTAGATCTACAATCCAATCCAGCAACCCCACTACTGGGTATATACCCAAAGAAAAATAAGTAATTGTGTGAAAAAGACACTTGCATATATATGTTTACAGCAGCACAATTTACAGTGGCAAAAATGTGGAACTAACTCATTGGCTAATGAGTAGATAAAGAACATATGGTACATATACACCATGGAATACTACTCAGCCATAGAAAGGAAGGAAATAATGTCTTCTGCAGCAACTTGGATGGAACTGGAGGCCACTATTCTAAGTGAAGTAACTCGAGAGTAGAAAACCAAACATTGTATGTTCTCACTTATAAGTGGGAGCTAAGCTATGAGGATGCAAAGGCAGACAAAGTGACATAATGGACTTCAGAGACTCAGAAGGGGGAGGGTGGGAGGAGAGTAGAGATAAAACAGCTACACATTTGGAACAATGTACACTATGCAGGTGATGGGTGCACTAAAATCTCAGTATTCATCACTATATAATTCATCCGTGTGAGAAAAAACTTGTACCTCAAACACTGAATAAAATAAAAAATATTTTTTAAAAAAGTTATTTATTTTTAAAAAGCTTAACTGGCCCCATGTGGAAGAGAAAGTTGGTGTTAGACGAAGAATGCACTCTGTTATCAGTAATATGGTTTCTAATCAGCTGGAAAACACCAAGCCTAAGCTAGAAAAAGTTTGGAGAAGAAGGGGACAATTGAAAAAGTAAAAGCAAGTATTCAAGAAATGTATCATTCATACATATTCTAAATGAAATATTCATGAAAGGGGTATCATTTGTGCTTCTGTTGTTGCCAACGACGTGGAAACACTGATAATTGTAGAGATGAAAAATTCAATTGCAACAGCATAATTGGCTCTGCAGTTTAAAATAACAATAATTGTAGAGATATACAGATATTATCATTGATTTTTAAGTTTTAGAGTCATACCCATCACTGAAAATGTGATCATTGTTGCAGGCCTAAATAAAACCATTGTCTCAAGAGTATAAAAATACGAATAAATTGATGGGAATTAAAATGCAGAAGTGGGAACAGAAAGGCAGGAGAGAGGTAACAGCGTTAGGAAAGAGAATACACAAGAAAATAGACAGGAATTCAGCTTCATACTATATAATTTAATTCATTGATGAGTGATATATGTAAATGTGGAACCCAGACAAAATGACTTCCAAGGGAAACAAAAATCATTCAAATACCAACAGAAGGTATATAAAGTGTTATTATGTTATTATCACAGAACATGTCAACAGGATTCTTAAACTTGCTCAAGTGTAAATGTTTGCGCCTATAAATTTTACGTAATAAAACACAGCCTTTTGGTGATAATGAAGCTGTTTAGAATGTGTACAAAGAAGGAAAACTTTTAAAGCATTAATCTTCCTATTTGATATAACTGAAGGCCAACACCTATAGATTAAAATTATTTATGATGAATTGATGCAAGATTTCTACATCCATAACAAGCAGATATGAGCTCAGAATGTAAATAGTATGTTTTTCAGGACCTAAGGGGACTAATTCCAATAATACAAGAAAGTTTTCACATTGGAAATGGACATGTGTGCACATGTGCATTTGTGAGTGTAAGTGTAAATTATAACTTTTTTTTCTGGCTAGTAAAGTTCAAAAGGAGAGGGAAGCAGGAGGACTTGGCTATAGGTGAAATGGTGACTTAGATGATGGCAAGAAAATCTAAGTTGCATAAGGGGATGAGTCAATCCAAGCAGGACCTAGTTGAAAAGGAGAAATTAAGAGTTTCAAGAAGCCAGTGGGAGCATGGATGAGGGATACAGGAACGGATGGTTTCAGGTGTGAACACAACAGGGATGTGGGTCACATTTGCATGAAGGTACTTGTGCTTCCTACAAAGATGGAGGCCATTGAGCAGAATCTAGGATGCAGGATGACAATTCCATAGGGCTATTGCCTTTTGTTCTGCCTCCTATGACTACATCATGCATCTGCATGGAAGGCGCCCATGGGAAGGGTGTGCTGTTTTAATAAATGAGTGACATGAACTATGCAAGAATATCTCCAGTTCCATATCAGGTCATTAAGACCCTCGCCTGAATTTAGTTTGGGTATTTTGACAGAGAATAAAGCTAAATATTACTTTTTTCTTTTAAAAATTGTATCTCCACTTGGGTATACAGAATAGGTACTACTTGTCTATAACTAGTGGCAAAAAGAGACAAATAGAGGGAGACCCTGTAATGTTTTCTCCTTGGATGGAGCACATGGAGTTTCTGAAGCTCAATTCAGGTAGATAGTATTGGATAAATGCATTGATATAAATAATGTGCAGTGATGTTTTCAAAAGACCTCATCATGCTAAGGACTTAAGGTAGATGAAAATATACAGTACATGAATATATGGAGAACGCTAGCATTCTCCACGGATCATGCTGACTTAAAGGAGATATAATAGGGAATTGATTTTCTCAAATGAAAACAAAATGAGGTTATATTCCTGTGTTTGCAGAAAGTTATTGCTATAGAGATTCTGGGATTTGCACACTTCATGAGTGTAAGGGGTAAGGGAGAAAAATAAAATAAATGAAGAAAAATAATACATTTAAGGATCTTTTTCAAAAACAAAACAAAAACTAAGTGTGTATCTTAAAAATCAACTTTAACAATTCACATTTTATACCACTTACCCATTTAAAGTACACAATTCAATGGTTTTTAGTATATTCAGAATTTTACATCCATTACCACAATCAATTTTAGAACATTTTTGTTGTCGCAAAATGAAACCTCATACCCAGTAGCAGTTACTCCACATCTCCTCACCCCAGCTCCTGGCAACCACCAATTTACTTTCCATTTCTATGGATTTGCCTATTCTGGACAGTTTATATAAATGAAATTCTACAATATGTGGCTTTTTATGTCTGGCTTCTTTCACTTTGCAGGATGTTTTTAATTGTCATACATGTTATAGCATATATCAGTGACTCATTCCTATTTATGTCTGAATAATTTTCCAGTGTGTGGATACACTACTTGTTTATCCATTCATTCATTGATGGAAACTTTTTAGCTATTATGTATAATGCTGCTATGAACACTTGTGCACATGTGTTTATGTGGGCATGTGTTTCTATTTCTTTTGTGTATACACCTTCAAGGGCTATTCTGGATAATAGCAAACAGGCATCTGAAACATTGTCATTCAACTTTATTCCAAAGGAAATAAAAGGTTCTGTGCATGTGTGTGTTTGTGTGAGCATGTGAACAACACAACAAAGCACCAATTTGTTCTGTGTGACTTTTCAATGACTCTACACTACTGGGTACACCAATTCCTCCCAGCTCTGGGTGACCTTCATATGTTGTTTACAATATTGTTACGGATTGGATATTCAGAATAACTGGAAAAATATCCTGTTATCTCCAAATATGATTGCACATCTCTGGTCTACAGTCACTTGTATTGTTTCTGCTGGCAGAGTATCTTTTGAGAAGAGCATTTGCAGGACATTTTGTCTCCTTCTGCCCAAAGGTGTCTGCTCTTCTCATTACTCCCTTCACAGATTTTAATTTGCTTTGAAATCCTCATAAGAGTATCTTAAACTGAGCATGGGAGAGAAAAAATCAGAACTCTAGAGAAATTGCTTTTAAACTCCCCCTTCAGCAATCTAAGTCTGTCCTCATTATCTTTCTTCTATGACTCCTACATTTTTCAGGGTTTTTTTTTCAATTTTTTTTTAAGAATTCACCTATTGAAAAACACGGGATACTTTCAAATTCTATTTTGCCCAGTCTGCCAGTTCCTGCAATTAATAAAAATTTTACAGTGGAAATCATTTAAAAGTGGATTAAGTTTTATAGTCCTCTTATGCTAAGTGGGATTTCTAGTTGCTGGGAGCAAAAAAAAGGAATATACACTTTTGGAAGGTAGAGTAGGCTGAGGATTGATAGTGTCTACAGCTTCCTGGGATTTAGGCCTATCCGCTAGAACATGCATGGCACCACGACCTCCGGGTCTGACTTATTAGCATGATGTCCAGGGATTAATGGATCAGTGGAATGCTTTATGGCAGATTCCCAACCCCTAGTCCGTAGACCAGTAAGGACCTGTTAGGAACCAGGCTGCACAGCAGGAGGTAAGTGTCAGGTAAGCAAGGGAAGCTTCATCTGTATTTACAGCCACTCCCCATTGCTCACATTATATGTATATGTATATAAAGTATATACATGTATATATATATATATAAAGTATATATATATGTACATACACATTATGTTGAACATTAAACAACCTAAACAATTAATTGCTATGACAATTGTTAATTTGTATTTTATAACACCTTTAAATTCAGTACACCCTTTAATTAATACGCGTTCTCACTTTGATAATTGCTTTCAAAGTATATTTCAAGAAGAAACAAGTTTTAGTAATTTACTGCACAGTACGGTGACTATAGGTCTGAAAAATGTATTGCATACAGAGTGAACAGGCAACTTCCATAATGGGAGAAAATTTTTGCTATCTACCCATCTGACAAAGGTCTGATATCCAGAATTTACAAGGAACTTAAACAAATTTCCAAGAAAACAACCAAACAACCCCATCGAAAGGTGGGCAAAGTATATGAACAGATACTTCTCAAAAGAAGACATTTATGTGGCCAACAAACACGTGAAAAAAAGCTCAGCATTACAGATCTATCAGAGAAATGCAAATCAAAACCACACTGCGAAACCATCTCATGCCAGTCAGAATGGCGATTATTAAAAAGTCAGGAAACAATAGATGCTGGTGAGCCTGTGGAGAAACAGGAATGCTTTTACACCGTTGGTGGGAACGTTAATTAGTTCATCCATCGTGGAAGGCAGTGTGGCAATTCCTCAAGGAATCACCTAGAACCAGAAATACCATTTGACTCAGCAATCCCATTACTGGGTATACACCCAAAGGAATATAAATCACTCTACTACAAAGACACATGCACACATATGTTTATTGTGACACTATTTGTAATAGCAAAGACATGGAACCAATCCAAATGCCCATCAATGATAGACTGGATACAGAAAATGTGGTACATATACACCATGGAATAGTATGCAGCCATAAAAAGGAATGAGATCATGTGCTTTTTCAGGGACACGCATGAAGCTGGAAACCATCATCCTCAGCAAACTAACCCAGGAACAGAAAACCAAACACTGCATGTTCTCACTCATAAGTGGGAGGTGAATACTGAGAGCACATGGACACAGGGAGGGGAACAATACACACCAGGGCTTGTTGAGGAGTGAGGGGTTAGGGGAGGGAACTTAGAGGACCTGTCAATAGGTGCAGCAAACTACCATGGCACACTTACACCGATGTAACTAACCTGCACATTCTGCACATGTATCCCATTTTTTATAGAAGAAATTTTAAAAAGTATTGCATATTTCAAAATTGCTGAGAGTACATTTTAAATCTTTTGACCACAAAAAAATGATAAGTCTGTGAGAAGTTGGATAAGTTAATTTGCTTTATTTATTTATTTTTGAGACAGAGTCTCACATTGTCACCCAGGTTGGAGTGCAGTGGCGTGATCTCAGCTCACTGCAACCTCCGCTTCCCGGGTTCAAGTGATTCTCTTGTTTCAACCTCTCAAGTAGCTGGGATTACATGGGCACACTACCACACGTGGCTAATTTATGTGTGTGTATGTGTGTGTGTGTGTGTGTGTGTGTGTGTAGTAGAGACAATGCTTCATCATGTTGGCCAGGCTGGTCTTGAACTCGACCTCAAGTGATCTGCTTACCTCAGCCTTCCAAAATGCTGGGATTACAGGCATGAGCCACTGTGTCCAGCCTAATTTGTTTTCTTTAATCATTTCACAACGTATACAGATATCACAGTACTCCATAAATACTGTATATTATTATTATTTGACAATTAAAAATTTTAAAAATGAATTTAGATGTTCCAAGTTAGAAAACTATCCTTATTTCTTACACGCAGTGTTGTTTCAGATACGTGTAAGTTATTTACAACAGAGTTTCAGAAAACATTTCTTCATGATCACAATTTGAAAGACAATCACAGACATCAATTAGTCTCAACTCACTAAGAGCAGCTCTGAGCGATCTCCTAACCATTGTCTCCTCCGTGTAACATAATTTTCATACAGTTATTTCTATCCACGTTGTTTCTTGGATATTTTAAAAAATAGCTCACATAGTTTGATCATATTTCATGTTTTACTTATAGAAGTGCTAACATGACCTTCAGCTGTGAACTGCTTTAGATGAATGGCCCTGGCATTTCAGTCAAATACAAAGTTCTTTAATTGTGACTTGTGTTTCTAATAATCTGGCTTAATTTTTGTAAAAAGGCAGTAAGTTATCTCTTTTTCTGGTGTACACGTTGCTCTTTTCTTAGAGGAAAGACATAGCAGAATCAGAGAATGCCCTGTAACCCTGATTAAAATTTTATTGCACCAAGCACCAGTTCCCAACTACTGAGAAAGGAACTTCACTCTGTTCAAAAAATCTTAGAATAGATTTGAGCTTGAATTATGTCATTGGATCAAGTGGCATTGTCATTTTTGACCTATAAAAATGGCGATTTCGTGAATCAACCTCTAGATCCTAGTGCGTATGAATAATATCATCTGTCAGAGAAAACGTATAACTAAGCTTATTAAAACAAACCGTGGGTCCTAATGACAACAAAACGTCCTTTCAGTAATATTTTTCCAGCATAAATTTTACAGGTGCTCTTGACTCACTCAATCCCATAGTTAATAAACAAAAATCTCTCTAGAATGCAGTTCTTTTCCCTATGCTTTTTGAATGGCATGGCATGGAGAAGGATGTTCTAAATGGTTCCTTTATAAGCTTTTGTATAAGCACCTTTGCAATCTTCCCCCCCACCCCACCCGGGGTGGAATACATGTAAAATTCACCTGCTAACTTGCAAGTTAAATATTTAAACTCTGAGCAGGTATGAGCACACATGGATCTGTTTGCATTTTGTTACTTGCTATCATACAGAACAAGAATGTTTTAGTTATTTAGAAACTAATAACTCCAAGGCACTTACAAAATAGCACTCCGATTATGTTGACAATGCCTAGAATATTTAATTTGTGGCATGCACTCTGATTATTAAAGTTTATCCATGGATGTCCATAGTTATGCAAAGTACATTCGTGTGCATTTTTCTTACCTGTATGGAAGGCATCCTTACTAGATGTGATTAGAAATGTTATTTTAATACCTTACATTTTGGATGTTTAATTAGACTCTGTGGTTACGAGATTGAACGGCAAGCATAATAGAAATGTATTTTGGTACAAAGTCAATTTAATTATATTCTAAAAATAAAGAAACAATGCTATCTACCTCCATTAAAACAAATGAAAATATCTGCAGCCTCACGTCCACTGCAACAGTATCCACAATAACCAAGACTTGGAATCAACCTTAGCATCCATCCATGGATTAATGGATAAAGAACAAGTGGTATATACACATCATAGAATTCTGTTAAGCTTCCCCCCCCCCAAAAAAAATCGTCATTTAAGACAACATGAATGGGCCGGGCACAGTGGCTCATGCCTGTAATCCCAGTACTTTGGGAGGCCGAGGCAGGCCTTGAGGTCAGGAGTTCGAGACCAGCCTGACCAACCTGGTGAAACCCTGTCTCAACTAAAATACAAAAATTAGCTAGACGTGGTGGCATGTGTCTGTAGTTCCAGCTATTCGGGAGGCTGAGACAGGAGAATTGCTTGAATCTAGGAGGCTGAGGTTGCAGTGAGCTGAGATCATGCCACCGCACTCCAGCCTGGGTGACACAGTGAGACTCCATCTCAAAAAAACAAAACAAAACAAACAAAAAAGACAACATAAATTAACCTGGGCAATGTTATGTTAAGTCAAATAAAGCAGACACAGAAAGACAAATACCACATGATCTCACTCATATATGCAATCTGTGAAAAAATCAGATACATAGAAACAGAATAGAATGGTGCTTACCAGAGCCTGAGGCTGGAGGATGGAGTGGCATTAGGGAGATGTCAAAGGATACACAATTTCAATTAGACAGGAGGAATAATTTCAAGAGATCTGTTGTGCAACATGGTGACTATAGTTAATAACAATGTATCTTATGCTTAAAAATTGCTAAGAGTATGGATTCTAAAGTTTCTCCCTACACACACACAAAGACTAGCATGTTGAGGTGGCAGACATGTCACTTAGCTTGATTTAGCTTTTCCATAACATATACATATATTTAAACATCGTGTTCCACACCATAAATATACGCAATTTTTGTTTGTGTATTGGAAAATTAATTAATTATAAAATAGCCTCCTGGCTGCACTGTCTTGGCATTGTGTCTCACTGACGGGTTCACCTGGACATCCACAGTTTGCAGGCTTCCAAATATGTATATATGTTTCTGTGCTTATCTTTGCCCCATGATTCTAAATCACAAACATGAATAAAGCAAAATGAAATCTACGCATATCAATGAGATATGGAAGAAGACCCCTCATAATAACTCTTTAGAACGCTAAGCCAGAGCTCAATACCACCTTTTTTTTTTTTTTCTATGTTGGAAGATCTGGTTCTTTGATAGGAATGGCAAGGTTTCTCTTCACAGAAGACTGAAGAATGAGAAGAAAATAGGTTTGTCCTTTGGTTTCAGGACTTGTAAATGAAGCTGAGGTGCAGGAGACAGATGAACAGACTTGATATTTTTATTTTAATCAAATAACTTCAGATTTTTTTTGTTTTTATTAAACCAAGTCCCCAAAGATATAGTTTTGTCCATATTTCATTAAGACACTGGTTTGATTTATGACATTCTCAGGGGACATGTTGAGTAATTACAGCAGACCGACACTGGAGATTCCGGTATTTAGATTTGCTCCTCAAAACAATGAGAGATGAGAGTTTCTTAAAGGGCTCCTATTTGTAAATGTTGCCCTACTATTTTCATTTCTTAGGACCAGTACTATGCCTAGTATAAAACCAGTGTCTCCTGTGTGTGTGCACATCAGGTGCTTATTTTTTTCTACCGAAGCTAGCTTATTGGTTGTTCTATTTATTTGACTCTTAATATTCCCATGTGTTATTGCTATTCTGTGACCCTGGCCTTTGGTTTCAGTTCTACTTGTATGATACCCAGTCATTTAAAACCATGTTATTCTGTAAATAATTTAGTAATAGTCAAGGGGCAATACTGGTATTGTTAAATATAACTGAGACTTTATAACTAAATGTAGCCACTTTGTTACATGCTTTTCTAGGAAGTATTGATTCTCATTTGTATCGAAGTGGTAGACTATATATAGAGAGAGTCTAGAAATATGTATATACACACAGACACTATAGTATTGTACATATATATGCAATGAACATATATAACTACTATAATACATGTCTATATATGTATATAAATATGTGTATA
>NW_012118032.1:1284988-1291512 GCF_000951035.1 Colobus angolensis palliatus
AATATAGGTTATATATTTATATATAGATTATGCATATATTTGTATATATAGAACTTTAATGCAAAGGAAAATCTATGCAACCTAGAAAACAATGTAACAGAATGGTTATCTCGATTATATAGACATTTATACAATATAGTAATGTATGTAATAAACCTGTCTATACATATACATACATATTAGTATATGTCCACATATGTACATATTCATATATATTCATCTCTATGCATATATAATCATAAGTGTATACACATAAATTATGCATAATCAAATGATGCACCTTTGCGTGTGTGTCTAATGTCTCTGTCTATAAATATAGTCATGTGCAGTGACAACAGAGAGCTCTTCTTAGTGGTGTGTAAGTAATACTTATTCATCCTTGGAGAAAATGACTTTACAGATCCATCATTTACACTGAGCTCATTTATTAACATGAGTATGGCTAATGGCTCCAGTTTGTCATTTGAAATCATAGAATGCCATAGGTAAAGTA
Source organism: Colobus angolensis palliatus (assembly GCF_000951035.1). Lineage (NCBI taxonomy): Eukaryota > Metazoa > Chordata > Mammalia > Primates > Cercopithecidae > Colobus > Colobus angolensis. The sequence continues at coordinate 1,285,482 of NW_012118032.1, forward strand.
TTTTTTCATGTAGAAAACAGATGCAAGGTAATTTTGATTAATGCCTGAACATCAGAGGCAGTTTTAAAATCAAAATGCAATTGAAGACAAACTTCTCATCCTTTTTATTTGTTCTAACTTTGTAAATCAGTTAGCACAGGTGTAAAATGAAAAACTAAGACAAAAGAATTTCCAAATGGTCAACATATTTCCACGTACCACGTTCTGCAGGCAGTGAGGTCAGTTCTACAAAGACGGCACTCTTCCTATACTTAGAACTAGCATATTGCTATCTAACAATGTGGTCTTCTTTTTGTACTTTTTGGAGCTGCCTTCTCCAAATTTATTTTCTTTCATTTGTATGTTTCTAATACATGAAATTATATTAGGCTTATAGTAACTCAACTGATGATTTCCAAAATTTTATCCTTAAAAAATGTGAAAATGAATTTCTTATATCTTGATTCATCTAGTTTTAGATTTCTCTCCACTGAACTGAATATTTCTATCATCATGCGGCTTCATTTTTACACTCTGGTAGTTACATAGGTCATGAGATATTCTCCAGAAATCCATGTGCCATAAATCCATTGTTTCTAAGTATTTACTATAAGTCATCGTCACCAGCCCAGGTATACTTTGCCAATATTATTCCATAGATAAGGGATTTTGCACTAGCAAATGGCGTTAGTATGTTTTCCAGAAGCTCTGTCTTCAGTGTGTTTACAGGAAAGAAGGAAAATGGATTGTTGGTCTGCAGCTGGCTCTTTTCACCCACTCTCTTGAGATGCTTTATATTTATTCTATTTATATGTGCCCTATTCCCCTGTCCAGTTGATGAGATTAAGGTTTTCTTTTGTTTTGTTTTGAGGCAGAGTCTCACTCCATCACCCAGGCTGGAGAGCAATGGCGCGATCTCGGCTCACTGCAACTTCCGCCTCTCGGGTTTCAGCAATTCTCCTGTGTCAGCCTCCCAAGTAGTGGGGATCACAGGCGTGCACCATCACACCTGGCCAATTTTTGTATTTTTTAGCAGAGATAGGGTTTCATCACTTTGGTCTGGCTGGTCTGGAACTCCTGGCCTCAAGTGATCCACCCACCTTGGCCTCTCAAAGTGCTGGGATTACTGCAGAAGCCACTGTGCCCAGCCTGATAAAGTTAAGTCTTTGAAGTAGCAACTTATTAGAGAAATATTTTTTAAATATAACCAAGTAAAAATGATACATGAAAGAAAAAGAAATAATTGTTATGATTGTTAAGAAAATGAATAGAGAAGCCACAGATTGGGAGAAGACATACGTAAACCACATTTATGAGAAAAGAGACTTGTATTCTGAACTCCTAAGAACACTCAAAACTCAAAACAATGAAGACAAACCACCTGATAAATAATAACGAATGGATCCATGATTTGAACAGACATATAACCATTGAGAATTTACCAATGCATGGCAAATAAGCACATGAAAAGATGCTCAAAGGCCGGGTGTGATGGCTCACTCCTGCAATCCCGGCACATTGGGAGGCCAAGGTGGGCAGATCACATGAGGTCAGGAGTTCGAGACCAGCCTGGCCAACATGGTGAAACCCCGTCTCTACTAAAAATAAAAAAATTTAGCTGGGTGTGGTAGTGCACACTTGTGGTCTCAGCTACTTCAGAGGCTGAGTTGGGAGGATCACTTGAGCCCAGAAGAGGAAGGTTGCAGTGAGCCGAGATCATGCCACTGCACTCCAGCCTAGGCGGCACGGCAAGACTCTGCCTCAAATATATATATACGATTGATTTTGAATATATTCAAAATCATTAGTAACTGAAACATGCAAAATAAAATGAGATACCAGTACACAGATATCTGAATGCTTCAAAGCAACAACAACAATAAAAACACCCATCAATCTGACTATATAAGTGCTAGCACAGATGAGAACTGAAGCTCCCATACATAACTGTGAGATACAAAGTGGTACAGTCATTGGAATAATAACCTGACAGGTTTTTTAAATATATGTAAAGTTGAGCATATTCTTAGCATTTGAGCTGCCCATCCCAGTCTTAGATGTTTAACTTAAAGAAAGAATTACTTATGTTCAAACAAAAATGATTGTTTACATGAATACAGGTTTATTCATAACTGCAAAACTGAAAGCAATGTAAATTTTCAACAGGCAAACATATAATTAAGTTGTGGCACAATCATACACTGGGATATTTCTCAGCAATTAAAAAACAAACAAAGAAAACACTGGCGCTTAACTAGTGGTTTACCAGCAGTGCAATAACTAGTGCACGTAGAGACCTGGACAAATCACCAATGCTTTATTCAGGGTGATGGAAGTCAGACTCAAATGTCTACATATACTTTAATCCCATCTATATGACTTTCTGGAGCAGCCAATGCTGTAGGGATAAAAATTTGTTTCATGTTTTCTGGAGGATGTGGGTTGGGAGAAAGTTTAAGTACAAAGAGGCACAGGGGATGACAAAACTGTTTCCACGTCATGACTGTGGTAATAGTTACCAACAGAGTACACACCCCAGAAGCATGCACTCAAAAAATAAATAAAGGTAACTACATAGAAAATATATGGATATATGCAAATATACAACGCATACATTGATAAACCTAACTTAAAGAAATAACAAGAACAACCAAAAAATAGAGAATTCTGCTTGCAAATTAATCCTTATTTTCCCTAAATGCCTTTTATTGAAATAGCAATTACTTAAGAAATAGCAACGTTTCTAACTTCCCTACAATCTCTGATGATCATGTTTCAGCAAAACAATTGTTTTGGTAATAAATGAGGCATCTAATTACACTGTGGATTAAGATTCTATTAATAATAACAGGCGTGTTATTCTACCTGTTTACTTCTTCTAAACTGGCTTAAAGAAATCGAGGATCAGAAGCTGTTAAGATCCTTATAATAGTCACGTGGAGGAACTGTTTGAAGTGGGATGGACTGCAATGAAATATAGGGCTTAGCAAAAACTTTTCTAAGGTATATTATTAAGCTTTGGTTTTCACACCATATAAACATTTTATACATTAATAAAATTAAATCAAACAGGTTACAGAACCACACTTAAAAACACTACCAACAATAAAGGAAGGAGTCTAACTTTACATCAAATTGACAGCAATATTGAGTATTATGTTAATAAGAAAATAAGTTGCTAAACTTAACACAAATAGATATAATGATGTTATTAGAAACTAAGGATTTTGGCATAAGAAAAAACAGATTCAAATACAAAATAATAAAATAATCTGTGAGAATCCTTAAACAGTGTATAAATATATCAAATTATATTTTGCACCTTGAATATTTCCAATATTTGTCAATCACATATTTTAAAAGGAAAACTTTTTTAAATACAATACTAAAATGTAAGTAACAATGTGAATATAAACTCACTATTTCTTAAAGAAAAGGTGTACTATAACTCGGTCCAGTAGTAAGGTCTACAACCTATGGCGTCAGTGCAGGAATGAAACAGTCCTCAGATCCTGATTTCTAATTATTGGTGTTATTAAAAAGGAATCAAGGCTCCTTGGGAACATAGCTGATTTCATGGGGTTGAGAGACTATGAGATGAGCCAAGAATATCCTATTGTGTGCCCCAAAGAAAGAAAGAGCTGAATGATGAATCTAGAACATGTCTAAAGGACCCAGGAATACATTTATTTTTCTCCTTCCTTTTTGATGCAAGTGTTAACTGCTGTGGTAATAGATCAGTTTCACAACAGATGGTAATGATGCTATGGTGAAAATATATCACTTTCACATAAGTATATATATTGAGTAGAAGGTGTTTCAACATTTGATACAGTAAGTGATTCACAGGAGAACTACCTTCCTGTAACCAACACTATGGTCTTGTTAGATATTTTGTATCTGCACTATTTTACCATAGGATTATAGCTATTATTCATGAGTACAATTCATATTACGCAGAAAGAGAGAAGTCTGAAATGAGAAATGACCCATTTGTCTAGATATCTGAGTCTTAGTGGATTTTAATAATTTTTGCACAGCCAACTAATCTCTCCTTTGCCTTCTCAACTGCCTTCTCAAGCAGTATCACTGGGGTTCATTTTGCCTTCTGCATAAATCAAACAAGAGTAACCAGCAAAAATGCATTTGATAAAAGGAAAATTTTATCCACGGTTTGTTTTCATACAATTCAAGTGTGAAATAAGTGATATTCAGACCCTGAGATCTTTACTTTTAGGAAGTTTCTTTGTTTTTTTAAAGTGGATTTCCTGGTTGGAAAAGTACAGTAGATGTTCAGCAAGATAGTTCTTGCTTAAATAAAAATCATAGCAATGTTTTGAAAATATTGTAGAAGATGTTACACTTTTTTGTTTTGTTTGTTTTGAGACAGAGTCTCGCTCTGTCGCCCAGGCTGGAGTGCAGCAGTGCAATCTCGGCTCACTGCAATCTCCGCCTCCCAGGTTCAAGGGATTCTCCTGCCTCAGCCTCCTGAGTAGCTGGGATTACAGGGGCATGCCACCACGCCCGACTAATTTTTTGTATTTTTAGTAGAGACAGGGTTTCACTGTGTTAGCCAGGAAGGTCTTGATCTCCTGACCTCATGATCTGCCCGCCTTGGCCTCCCACAGTACTGGGATTATAGGTTTGTACCACTGGGCCCAGCCTACACTGTTTAAACAAGCAATTATATGTTTTTTGTGCTTACAATAATTGTATAATTTAGATATAATTATAAGGAATCATTCATTTTCTAATATTATCTGCTTCAAATTCAGTGTATTAACTTAGGTAAAAAATGTTCAATGATGCATGAACATTTTGGGAAATGTGGCCAAGAAAATGAAATTGTACAATAACCCCAAATTTAAATATCCTTTCCTGGTTACTACATAACACAGGAAAACAATATAATATAATGTTATTTGTAATATAATATTTCATGTTGAATATTATCACAGTTCCTCAATTTTTATGGTTTATAATTTTACAAAAACAAGTCAGTTTTCCAATCATTCCTTTTCCATGTGGAAAACTATGTCTATTTCACTATTATCTTTTTAATACCACCTATCACTTACATTTCAGAATTGCATCCACATTTTCAGGCAATATCTTTGTCTTTGGTAGAGAAGGAGATTGTTTGTGGCTATGTGAAGTGTTTTGAGGTAAGCAAACTTGTCTTCCCTTAGAACCATTTCACACATTTGAGAAATATCATTATAATATGTCTTCAAAACTGGGAAAGAAAACTCAGCTGTGTTCAACAAATATTTACTTTCTTCTCTCCAAAAATCAGACTGCAGGAATTGTACATAGCATAGGAGATATTGGATCACTTCATCTTGGAGGTCTATCACAAATATAAATGTTTCTATCATAGCATTATTTAGGTTTATATAAGAAAACTATTTATTTCTAATTTTTATTTTCTGGTATATAATACAGAATATGAAATTTGGAAATACAGAAGGAACAGCAAAATTAAAATCATGTATATTTTCTTTTATTTCTTTTAGCATTTTTTGATATTTGTGTGTTTTGTAAAATTAGGAATAAGATACACAAGCATATGCATTCATATGGTTTATTTATTTCATTCGAGGTAATATTGAAATTATTTTTATTTCATTGATAATCTTTATTGTTTTATTTTATTTTTTAGAATTAATAGGCCAATATAACAGAATAGAATCTTAATCATTTTTAAAGGGTTCTTGTATGCCTGCATCGATTCCTTACTGAGAACATTGTATCTTTAATGATATACCTCATACTAGAAAGCCATATTTCCGCTTTTTCCTATTTGACCTTTTCCTGTGATAATCTTTGCATACACACCTCTCTAGGTAATTTTGATAGTTCTTTACAATAGATTCCAGTAAATGAAATTACTGTGAGAAAATGTAGGATTGTAAGATCACTGGTTCAGGCTGTTCATGTTTTTCCAAAAAGAAAAATATGCTAATAACATTGCCAACAGTATTGAATAAGAATAAGAATGTCTTGTTGACCTGCCTTTTAATCATTGCATTGTCTTTTTTTTTTTTTTTTT
>NW_012118032.1:1291607-1297497 GCF_000951035.1 Colobus angolensis palliatus
GCATCAGTCTCCCAAGTAGCTGGGATTACAGGTGCCCCCCACCACGCCTGGCTAATATTTGCATTTTTAGTAGAGACAGGGTTTTGCCATGTTGGCCAGGCTGGTCTTAAACTCCTGACCTCAGGTGATCCACCTGCCTCGGCCTCCCAAACTGCTCTGCTGGGATTACAGGTGTGAGCCACCGCATACGGCCGCCTTTTTTTTTTTTTAGAAGGAGTCTCACTTTGTCGCTCAGGCTGGAGTGATGTGATATTGGCTCACTGCAACCTCCAGCTCCCAGGTTCAAGTGATCCTCCCACCTCATCCTCCCAAGTAGCTGGGATTACAGGTGTGTGCCACCACTTCCTGGCTAATTTTTGCATTTTTAGTTGAGACGAATTTCACCATGTTGGCCAGGCTGGTCTTGAACTCCTGATCTCAAGTGATCCACCTGCTTCAGCTTGCTAAAGTGCTGGGATTACAGACGTGAGCCACCGAGCTCAGCCCATTGTGTTGTCTTTAAAAAACAATAATGTTATGATAAAGACTTCTATCTCATTATTAATAGTGCATTTATGACTAGATGGCAAGATAAACATCGTTTTTGGTATGTGTGTTATTAGCCCTGCATAAAATATTTATCTCCATTAAAACAATCAGGACAAGGATTTTGCTCTATATTTAAAATTTAATTTTTGTCATATTTTAATGGTGATAAGTATGTCTCTTTGTTTCAGTTCATTGATCCTCTTATATTTTCAAAATATTTTTATTTAGAAAATCCGATGTATGTTCTTCCTTGAGGAAAAAGTACAACATTTCGGATGACAAGATTAATAACTAATAGAATCTTTGTTACTGCCTTACTGTTACTGTATTTGAAGAATTAGAGTCTGGCAATTGATCCTATTTAGAAAGGCTGCTCTTTGACTCATTTTAAAGTGCAATAATTTTTTGTTGTTGTTGTTTTTCCGGTGATGCTATACTTTTTTCCGTCTTATAACTTTTTTCCTCTTTTTTTACACTTGTTTACTTCATAGGCCTTTTTTTTTTTTTTTTTCAGTTGTTGTTCCCTTCAAAGGAAATTTTTTTCTTGGAAAGGAAAGGGAAAGGAAGGAAAAAAAAACACACACACGCAGAAAGGAAGAGAAAAAAGAGCCGCTGAAACCTCCTGGTGGAAATGCAACAGAAACTCCCTCCCTCGGTCAGTATTTCTTTGCTGAGTTCCAGCAAAGCACAATAATGACTCGCATGGAAGCCTCGCTAGAATCTGGGTGTTGTTTTAAGCCCTTCAGGAAATGAACTCACAAGTAGACATTGAGGTGGGTACTATTTCTAACCCATATGCATATTTTTATATACATTTATCTTCTTTTTTACATATGTATATTTATATGTATACATATGCAAAATATGCTGAAAATCCAGTACTGTCAAAATCCTCCACAATTGGTTTAATTAGAAAATCTATGAATAATCCAACCCTTTAAAACAAATTGTTGCTGTGCAGCCGTTTATGTGGGTGGTGTGTTGACAGCAGGGTGTTCAGAGATGAAAGGCATCTGGTCCCCATCTTCAGGCATTTGTACTAGCATGTGAGCCCCAGATACCATAGAACCACATGCTTTATTTCATGGAATTGTGAAATTCCATGAAATTCAGGACTATACGGGAATAAGTCAGCGACTCCTCCCTGGGAGATTCAGGAAATTCTTTACCTGGAGAATGGTGTCTGAGCTGAGACTAAAGGACAGAGAGAAAGTGGTGGGGTCACAGCCTGGAAGAACATGAAGCAGTGGCATGCAGCACAGGCCTTTTCAGAGATGGTGAGCCTACATGTCACGTGGGGACCCTGGGTAAGGAACAAGAGTGAAGGAAGAGAAGACCTCAGCATCCATCTGCTGGCTTCTCGGAGTGGCTTTCAATGTGCTATACTTGGAAAGACTTCATACAGTGAAGCCTTGAGCATTACAAGGTTTTATGCAAAACTCTGGGAAGTGGACCAAAATGTGTTGAGATAAGATGTGGAGAGTGTAACAGGAACAAGGAAAGAAAAAGGACAGTGGCTGTGCAGAGGGGAAGATAGAGAGAATAGGGTGAGGGGGCAGTACTGAGATTTGGGGATGAATTGAATGTATCTGAAGGAGGAGAAAGGAGTATCAATTTTGGGTTGGCCGACTGGGTGACATCTATGAGGACTATGCAGAGATGAGTGAAATTTAACAGAGATGAGAGGGTGACCTGTGGACATTTTTTGGCTGGAAGTGTCTATATATGTTTAGTTCACAGTGTGCATTTTGAAAAAAAAGTACTTCTCCATATACAAATGTAGATTTAAGAAAATGAAGTGTTATCAATTGTCTTGTTTTTTTTTTTTTTACACCTTCTAACTAATTTGGTAATACTGTATCTTCTTTTGAAAGAGCTACATCATGCAGAGTGCCTCTAGGAGCAAAACCAAATGATAAGGAAAAAGTTCTTAATAATTGCTTTATTGCTCATCAGCACTTTGGTCAACTCAGGCTGGTTCCATCTCTTTACAATAATAACAGTAATGGAGTCAAGTGTTTTGTACTTGCAAAAAGTGACCTATCAGGTTCACAGCCATGGTCCTATTTACTCTATCTCATCACTCTGCAGGTGGAATAATATTGTTATCCCTACTTTAGATACAAAAGGTTAAGTAATTCTTTGAGATGATACAGCTAGATTTTAGAAAAGCTCAGAATTTGATCTCTAAATTCAGAATCTAATATCAAAAAATTTAAAAAGTATCATTACCGAAGATGTGCTTGAAATATTTGTAAAAGCGTAAGTACATACATGTGAAATTAATATTCTGTGTGTGCTCCTCTGCATCTCTTTTTCTGCTTATAAAGACACCAGTCCTGTCGGATTAGAGCTCTATCTTGATGACCTAATTTACCCTTAATTACATCCTTAAAGGCTCTATCCTCAAATACAGTGAAATTGGAGGGTGGGGTGAGGCAGAGGCACAATCAGACCATAACAGAGAGAAATGGATGCATAAAGACGTTTAGATTTTTGTGAATTAAATTCCTCTGCAAATCCACAGTTGTTGTAATGCATAGTTAATGTCAAATAACCAAAATGTCCCATCCAAAAAATACTGTGTAAAATGTGTATATGAAAAGTCTATCAATGTTCCAAGCAGCTGAAGCTATGAATGATTAGCCATCTGCTTCCCTAAATATAGTTGCAAGTTATTCTGATGGAATTAAGTAAAAAGTGGTACTTAATATTTACTGAAGTATCTAGTTTTGTTTTGTCTTTATTCACTTGATAAAAAGTACTTCTAGGGGCAGTGGCTTATGCCTATAATCCTAGTTACTTGAGAGGCTGAGGCAGAAGAATCGCTTGAGCCCAGGGCTTTGAGGCTGCAGTGAGCTAAGATTGTGCCTCTGCTCTCTGGCCTATGTGACACAGTGAGACCCTGTCTCTAAAAAAATTAAAATAAAAAAATTAGCCAGTCTTGGTGGCACGTGCCCATAGTCCTAGCTACTTGGGAGGCTGAGGTGGGAGGATCACTTGAGCCCAGGAGTTTGAGGCCAGCCCAGGCAACATAGCAAGACCCCATCTCTAAAGAAACAAACACTGCTGGGTGCTAACGGAACTATCAAACATCACCTCATATAGAATCATTCACAATATTTAGAGTTAGACTCAGATTCACCTATTGCCTATCCTGATAAATCTCCCAGTGTTTCTCCTAAACAAGGGCACTGGATCAAGAATGGATGTTGCAATGACAGGTTCAAATGATCATGTTTTACTTGTCTTTATTTTTTTCCTAGTCAGTGTTCTACTCTCAACTTCGTTCAGTCTGCACTTGGCTCTAAACTGTTTGCAGAGTTGATTCTGTCTCTGCATTTCATAGGGACATCTCCACAAACAGTCATGTAGCCTTGAGTACTGCACTGTAGAATCCTTGAATTCTTAACTATTTCTTAAAACGTGATATAAAATACAAAAATCTAATCCTGACCTTGGGAAGCAACACGGATTCTGAGGTGGTGGAGAGAAGAGACTTTTTAACAATTCTTGAGTCAAGGTCTTGTTCTGCCATCTGGGCTGGAGTACAGTGGTGCGATCATAGCTCACTGCAACCTCAACCCCTTGGGCTCAAGTAATCCTTCTGCCTTAGCCTCCCTTGTAGCTGGGCTACAAGTGTGTGTCATCATATCCAGCTAATTTTTTAATGTTTTGTAGACACAATATCTCACTATGTTGCCCAGGCTGGCCTTAAACTCCTGCTGGCCCCAAGCAATCATTCTGCCTTAGCCTCTGAAAGTACTGGGATTACAGACATGAACCATGCCCAGCAAAAATGAAGTGTCTTCAGAGCTAAGAAACTCACATTAGGGCATCAGATGTCACAAACTGAAAAGATGAGCACACGTGATAATGTGTCTACTCACACAGAAAGCCACAGAATAAACAGGGACCATTTTCCAGAGGTGACGTTGATGGGACAAGGTGGGAAGAAACTGCTTATGCTTCCTCTGATCGTTGCCTCATGAACATTTGTTCATATCATATTTTTTTCCTAATTTCCCTTATTTTTCCTCTGCATTATGGAAGAATTTCTAAACCTTTTCTCTGAATCTCTTATTAAGCTATTTTCGATGTGTCAACTATGACGTTTGCTGCTACCAACACCATCTTTACCCTGTAATGAGCTTCTGGTCTCCCTGGGGCTTTTCAGTTTTGCTTGCAACTCTCCATCTTACTTCCACTAGGGAGCTTGAAGGATCTTTTACCAAATTTTGAAGTATGTATAATCCCTTCATTTCTGCAATGTATTCGTCCTTTTCTTCTGGTGAATCTGTTCATTAGAGAATCTCCACCTTCACTTTCTAGCTTTTAGTAGGGTGAGAATATATGAGAAGGTCTCTATCATTGGTTCAGAAGGTGAAGGAAGCATACACAGATATGACTTTCACCAATTCACGTATCAATTCGTTGCTACCTTGAGGGTGGCAAGGCTTTCTACAAATGTCATCTTTTAAAACACCATTGAAGGCATAAATCCAATAGAATTAAACGAAGCTTGTTTCTTTTGGTCATTATACCTTTTTCTTTACAAAGAAAAAATTATTTGTTCTTTCTCAGGAATGTTGGTTAAGTGTGTCTCCTTCTTGATTCTCATCTTCCAGTAATTCTGGATGTCGACTCTAAAGCTAGTATTTTTATATATTCACTTAAGAATGTATGTAGGCCAGGTGCAGCAGCTCATACCTGTAATCCCAGAACTGTGGAGGCTGAAGGGAATGGATCATTCGAGCTGAGGAGTTGAAGACCAGAATGCTCGTAGGGACATTGCCACACTTCCTGGTCCGTCTGGATAATTGTGGCACTTCCTGGTTCATGGAGAAAGTGTGACACTTTTGGCTTTATAGTGGCACTGCCACACTTCCTGGTCTGTGGGGATAATTGTAGCATCTCCTGGTTCGTAGGGACATTGCCACACTTCCTGGTCCGTCTGGATAATTGTGGAACTCCCTGGTTCATGGGAAAAGTGTGACACTTTGGCTTCATAGTGGCACTGTCACACTTCCTGATCCGTGGGTATAATTGTAGCACCGCCTGGTTCGTAGGGACGTTGCCACATTTCCTGGTCCGTCTGGATAATTGTGGCACTTCCGGGTTCATGGGGAAAGTGTGACCCTTTGTGCTTCATAGTGGCACTGCCACACTTCCTGGTCCCGGGGGATAATTGTAGCACATCCTGGTTCATAGGGACGTTGCCAAACTTACTGGTCCGTCTGGATAATTGTGGCACTTCCTGGTTCATGGGGAAAGTGTGACACTTTCGCCTTCATAGTGGCACTGCCACACTTCATGGTCCGTGGGGATAATTATAGCACCTCCTGGTTCGTAGGGACGTTGC
>NW_012118032.1:1298046-1299387 GCF_000951035.1 Colobus angolensis palliatus
GCTTCATAGTGGCACTGCCACACTTCCTGGTCCCTGGGGATAATTGTAGCACCTCCTGGTTCATAGGGATATTGCCACACTTCCTGGTCTGGCTGGATAATTTTGGCACTTCCTGGTTCATGGGGAAAGTGTGGCACTTTCGGCTTCATAGTGGCACTGCCACACTTCCTGGTCTGTGGGGATAATTGTAGCACCTCCTGGTTCATAGGGATATTGCCACACTTCCTGGTCCGTCTGGATAATTGTGGCACTTCCTGGTTCATGGGGAAAATGGGACACTTTCGGCTTCATGGTGTCACTGCCACACTTCCTGGTCTGTGGGGATAATTGTAGCACCTCCTGGTTCGTAGGGACATTGCCACACTTCCTGGTCCGTCTGGATAATTTTGATACTTCCTGGTTCATGGGGAAAGTGTGACACATTCCGCTTCATAGTGTCACTGTCACACTTCCTGGTCTGTGGGGATAATTGTAGCACCACCTGGTTCGTAGTGACATTGCCACACTTCCTGGTCCGTCTGGATAATTGTGGCACTTCCTGGTACATGGGGAAAGAGTGACACTTTCGGCTTCATAGTGGCACTGCCACACTTCCTGGTCTGTGGGGATAATTGTAGCACCTCCTGGTTCGTAGGGACATTGCCACACTTCCTGGTCCATCTGGATAATGGTGGCACTTCTGGTTTATGGGGAAAGTGTGACACTTTGGACTTCATAGTGGCACTGCCACACTTCCTAGTCGCTGAGGATAATTGTAGCACCTCCTGGTTCATAGGGACATTGCCATACTTCCTGGTCCGTCTGGATAATTGTGGCACTTCCTGGTTCATGGGGAAAGTGTGACACTTTCGGCCTCATAGTGGCACTGCTACACTTCCTGGTTCCTGGGAACAATTGTAGCACCCCCTGGTTCTTAGGGACATTGCCACACTTACAGGTCCATCTGGATAATTGTGGCACTTCCTGGTTCATGGGGAAAGTGTGACACTTTCGGCTTCGTCGTGACACTTTCGGCTTCGTAGTGACACTGCCACACTTCCTGGTCCGTGGGGATAATGGTAGCACCTCCTGGTTTGTAGGGACATTGCCACACTTCCTGGTCCATCTGGATAATGGTGGCACTTCCTGGTTCATGGGGAAAGTGTGACACTTTGGACTTCACAGTGGCACTGCCACACTTCCTAGTCGCTGAGGATAATTGTAGCACCTCCTGGTTCATAGGGATATTGCCATACTTCCTGGTCCGTCTGGATAATTGTGGCACTTCCTGGTTCATGGGGAAAGTGTGACACTTTCGGCTTCGTCGTGACACTTTCGGCTTCGTAGTGACACTACCACACT
>NW_012118032.1:1299503-1299879 GCF_000951035.1 Colobus angolensis palliatus
GGATAATTTTGATACTTCCTGTTTCATGGGGGAAAGTGTGACACATTCCGCTTCATATGTCACTGCCACACTTCCTGGTGCGTGGGGATTATTGTTGCACCACCTGGTTCGTAGGGACATTGCCACACTTCCTGGGCCGTCTGGATAATTGTGGCACTTCCTGGTTCATGGGGAAAGTTTGACACTTTCATCTTCATAGTGGCACTGCCACCCTTCCGGGTTCGTGGGGATATTTGTACCACCGCCTGGTTCGTAGGGACATTGCCACACTTCCTGGTCCGTCTGGATAATTGTGGCACTTCCTGGTTCATGGGGAAAGTGTGACACTTTCGGGTTCATAGTGGCACTGCCACACTTCCTGGTCCGTGGGGATAAT
>NW_012118032.1:1307529-1320209 GCF_000951035.1 Colobus angolensis palliatus
GAAAAGAAAAAATGTATATTGGACTTTACCTGGAAAACTTGGGAGATCATACATAGTTTTGAGTCATGATGTAAATGAATGAAAAAAAATTATCCAAAAAAAGTATTGGAAAATAATTCAGAAAACAAGGAAAAGAATAAATTTAGAGATATAGGTTTGGGAAAAGTTGCAACAAGTAATAAACGCACATATTGGGATATTTAATTTGTAATCAAAATGTAGAGAGATGGGGTGGAGATGAGAAGTATAGGGAATAAAAAGGGCAGCGTTTACAGGCAATGAAAGGGAAGAGAATATTCATGCAGGTGAGCACAGAAGAGGGTCTTGTCAATTGCATCATTGATCCTAGCATCAGTCCTGCCTCAGGTGCTGACTGCTTATTGCCTCCAAGAACATTTTAGCTAATTTCACAGGCTCTGGGTTCCAAGTCCTGGCTCTCTTATTCTTTCCAATGTGGACAATTGATTAAATCAGCATGGATCTCTTTTTTTCAATTTTTAATCCATAAGATAACAAGTCATGTTTTACACAGTCATGTTTTTCACACAAATAAGCTTAGACTCAATTTCAGGTTCCTTTTAGGACTAGATATTCCATCTGCCCATTTCCCTGCTAAGAACTGAGGCAGTCTACCATGCACCCTCGCAGCAGAGAAAGAATGGAGACTGTTTCACAACTCAGCCTTAATTTCTTGATGTTTGGCTCATGACTTCTAATTTCCCTGCTGCCAAATGGTACAATATTTTGGTTGTCACCCTAGACACAAGCAAGCAAAGACTTATGAGAATATCTCAATTTCCCTGGCATGTTGGAGAGAGAGCTGTAATTTCCCATGAGTTTTTCCAGGATGATATAGGAGACATCCTTTTCTCTCTGTTCTCTCATGCCTCTTTAATGCACTGGTTGGGAAAACGGTGACATTTGTCATTTTAAAGGGTATGTCACCTGTTGAAAGCTTAAAATCCACACTTACACATAATCTCAAGGGCAAAGGGCGCATTCATCAGGAGGCTCAGGCAACAGTTTCTGAGTATTGCACAGAGAAGGTGCATTTGGGATGTGTGTAGCTCGTTGAGGGCAAGAGCATTTAATTGGCTCACAACTAGGACAATTGTGGAGCCATTTTTTGGCAAATTTGGAGGGATATCTGCAGGTGAGAATGTTAGTGCCCTTAGCCAGTTGGAGAGGGAGCAGATAGATGCTGCCTAGCCCTGGGGCCACAGGAACACTTAGCAGAGACAACATAAGTAATAAGTATTGTGCACAGGAGATCCATTCAGCCATCCCTTCATCTCAAAATGTACCCTCTTGTAGGCAGGGAGCTGGGTTTCTGACACTCCCAAAACTTTGTGAAGACTACATTCAAAACAGTAATCGTTGAGGGGATGCCTACTGGTATGGTTTGGATTTGTTTCCCCACCCAAATCTCATGTTGAATTGTAATCCGCCATTTTGGAGGAGGGGCCTGGTGGGAGGTGATTGGATCATGGAGGTGGATGTCTCCCTTGCTGTTCTCATGATAGTGAGTGAGTTCTCATGAGATCTGGTTAAGTAAAAGTATGTGGCACCTCTTCTTTTCCTCTCTTCTTCCTGCTTCTCCCATGCAAGACGTGCCTGCTTCACCTTTGCTTTCTGTCATGATTGTAAGTTTCCTGAGGCCTCTACAGCTATGCTTCTTGTACAGCCTGTGTAACAGTGAGTCAATTAAACCTCTTTTCTTTATAAATTACCTATTGTCAGGCAGTTTCTTTTAGCAGTGCAGGCATGGACTAATACACCTGCAAACTTAATGTCGCCCATCCCAAAGATTTTTTTTTATTTTTTGAGACAGAGTCTCACTCTGTCGCCCAGGCTGGAGTGCAGTGGCGCCATCTCGGCTGACTGCAAGCTCCGCCTCCTGCATTCACGCCATTCTCCTGCCTCAGCCTGCCGAGTAGCTGGGACTACAGGCGCCCGCCACCACGCCCGGCTAATTTTTTAGTAGAGATGGGGTTTCACTGTGTTAGCCAGGATGGTCTCCATCTCCCGACCTTGTGATCCACCCACCTCGGCCTCCCAAAGTACTGGGATTACAAACGTGAGCCACCGTGCCCGGCCCCAAAGATTTTTAATTTAAAGTGATAGTATTTTTTAATGCATAAATAAAAGGATTTGAAGCTCTTTGTCAAGATAATATGTATAGTTGAGGGTGCATATAATAACAAAAGAGAAATTCAAGCTTTTTGTTGTCACTGCTCTATACCTAAGAAATATGAGTTTCTGAAGTTGTGATGTGTTTAATGTACATCAGTTAGGTAGGATTCCCTAGTGCACTGGGGAAAAAGATAGATAGATGCATAGATAGATAGATGCATAGATGGATGCATACATAGAAAATAGATGCATAGAGATAGATATATAGCTAGATATATAGATAGATGCATAGATGGATGCATAGATAGAAAATAGATGCATAGATAGAAAATAGATATATAGATACATAGATGCATATATAGGTGGATGCATAGATAGATGCATAAATATATAGATAGATGCATAGATAGATATTTGATGTAGATAGATGAATAAATATATAGATAATTGACAGATACAGATAGGTTGATGGATAGGTGGATAGATAGATAATAGGCAAAAAGATAGATAATTGATAGAGATAGATGATTGATAGATATAGATAGATAGATGATAGTTGTTTAATATATCTAGATGAATTGATAGATAAATCCATAGATAATTGACAAATACAATTAGGTGGATGGATAGACGATAAGCAGACAGATAAATAATTGATAGAGATACATGGGTAGATAGATATATATGGATAGATGATAGACAGATGGATAGATACCTAGATAGATATTTGATATAGATAAATACATAGATAATTCATAGATATAGATAGATGGATGGATAGATGGATAATAGATTATAGGCAGACAGATAATTGATAGGTAGGTAGGTAGATAGATAGATAATAGACAGATGGATGAATAGATTGATATGGCTAGATGGTAAACAGATAGCAGATAGGTAGATGGGTGGATGGAGAGATGAATGGATGGATAGATTTGAATAGACATTAGATGGACAGATGATAGATTAGATAGATAATAGAAAGATAGGTAAATTATATAGATAATAGGCAGATGATAGATGAGATAGATAGATAGATAGAGAAAAATAGGCAGATATTTGTCTGCCTGGGATCTCTAATTGGTCTCTCACAAGAAGCCACTGCTTTCAAACACAAATTGTGCCTCTACACTAAAGTTAGAAACAAGACTTTTATGTAACAATAGAAGATTCACCTCAATTGCTCTCTTGATGCCTGCCCCACAGAGTGTTAAAGGAAACATTTCAACACAGGAGGCATGCTAGAAAGGTTGTCCAATGCAGCAGCCAGAACCGTTTCCAGCCAGTCAGAGTCTGCACTAATTACCTGGGGAGTTGTGTCACTTTTACACAACTTTCATCTCATTCTGTCTAAAATGAGGGGTGGCTGCCCAAAGTGTCCTGAACTGTGCTCCTGCCTAAAAATATTAGTGTGCATGACCCTTTGTCCATTATCTTTGTGTACAGCTATTGGGAAAATTAGAAAGAGAAAGGCCAACCTGCCATGTTTTGTCCATGTTCCCAAATTTAAGGAAATTTCCCGAATGTTAAGAAGCTAGCAAAAATCTCTTCACTATTACATATATTTAACTCATTTTAACTCTTATAAAAATAATATTCTATTTGTAGTAAGAGTAGATGGTTAAGACACATCTTCATGAAGAAATGTAAGTTTCTTAAATTTGTATTTCTCAGAAAGGGATTGTGCAGTCCTAGCAGCCCGTAGGACTGTTCCCAAACATCCTGGAGTGTTCCTGCGTTTGAGAGAGTATGACACAATTTCCTCTATGTTGGCAATATTATCTTGTCTTGGACTCTACGTCTATTTATACTAATAATTGCTACAAAATAATTAAATGTAACTTCTATAAATACATATCTAAAATAATGAAGACATTATAAATCCTTGATGACAAACATGTTAATGTTCATTGCTCTACTAATGAAAAGGAAAAGAAACAAGGTTTACCTCTCACTGGGATACAGCTTGGAAGATTTTATAACCACATGCCTTAGTTTGTTTGGGCTGCCATAACAAAAGGTGTTACACTGGATAATTTATAAACAGCAAACATTTATTGCTCATGGTTCTGGAGGCTGGAAGTCTAAGATTAAGGTACCAGGACATTCAGTGTCTGATGAGGACCTACTTCCTGATTCACAGACAGTGCCTTCTTATTGTGGCCTCACATGTTGGAAAGGGTGAGGGAGCTCTCTGGTGTCCCTTTTCTAAGGGCACTGATCCCATTCATGAGGCTACACCCTCATGACCTCATCACCTCTCAAAGGCCCCACCTCCTAACACCATCACTTTGAGATTAGGTTTAATGTAAGAATTGGAGGGGCCAAAAACATTCATACCATAGCACTGCGTAATATCTTACCATGGCTAATTTTATGTGTGTCAGTGTTGGCAAGGCTGTGGTGCTTGCTTTCTTGGTCAAGCACTAATCTTGATGTTGCTGTGCAGGTATTTTGTGGATGTGAACAACATTTACAATCAGTAAGCTTTGAGTATCGCAGAGTATTCTCTGTGATAAGAATGGGCCTCATCCAGTGAAATACAAGCCTGAAGAACAAAGACTAAGGTTTCCCAAAAAAGAAGGAACTCTGGCTCAAGACTACATAGCAGAAACCCTGCCTGAGTTTCCAGTCTGTTGGCCTGTGTTGAATATTTAGGGCTTAAAAGTGCCACATGAATGCTTACCCAAATTACCCTGCCAGCCTTGCCTCTAAATATTAAACTTGTGGACCTCCATAACCTAATTAGACAATTTCTTAAAATAAATATACATTTCCTGTTGGTTATATTTCTCTGTGGAACCTTGACCAACACACATATTTTCACCATATTCTCTGCTCATGTGCAACCAAGAGTGATTTTTTTTAAAACACTTACTTGGTACCAACATGAGTTATATTTGACTGAGTCTATAGTAATGGATCTTAGCTAATACCACTTAAGATCTCAGAGGACATGGACGTCTTTATTTGCAAATTGATTGCATAACCAATTTCCCTTGGATTCAAGAGAGCTGATAATGCAAATTCCATTCAGAGTCAGAAGGTCTGAGACACAGGAGAGCTGTTGGTGTGAGTTCCAGTCTGAGTCATAAGGCGTGAGACCCAGGAGAGCAGTGTGAGTTTGAGTCTGAGTCTGAAGGCCTGAGACCCAGGACAGCTGATGCTGAGTTCAAGTTTGAAAGCTGACACCCAGGAGAGCAGAAGGTGTGAGTTCCAGTCCAAGAGCAAGAAGAGACGAAAGTCCCAGTTTGAAGGAAATCAGACAGGACAGATTTCCTCTTATTTAGGGGACGGTCAGCCTTTTGTTCTATTCATGTTTTCAACTGATTGGATTAGGCCCACTCACATTGGGGAGGATCATCTCTTTTACTCAGTTTATAATTCAAATGTTAGTCTCATCCAGAAACACTCTCACAGATGTGCCCAGAATAATTTTGAACAACAAAAAAAATTGTGCCTTGTGTGGTCCAGTCAAGCCAAGACAGACTTTACCATCCAAATAGGCCCTAGAAACATTTGCTGTCATGGGGTATTTCTCCATTAAGAAAACAAACAAAAACAAATGAACAAACAAAAAGTTATGTCACAGGTTAGCCTATAGATATCTGTCTCATAGCAAAGTTAACCTCAAAAGTCATGGTTATTACTTCTCTCATATAATAGTGTTGTATCTAACCTAATAATTTTATTTGAAATTTCTTCATTTAGGGAATGATTTTTCTAATGGAATATATAAACACCTCTTCCTCAAATGCCCTCAGAACTAGTTCTAACCATATTAAGTATTCCTGTATTAATTTATAAGTTGGATATACTCATTCACGTGTTTTTTCCATGTTTCCATGAGTTGGATATTATTTTTAAAAATTAATTTTGCCATAAGAAAATCCAAAAAAGGAGGAGAAATCAAAATAGCTAAGGCGCCCAAGATTAAAGGGAGAGAACACTGAAACGAGTTCAAAATGCAAGTTACAAAATGTGATTTTTTCATCAGTGAAGACTGTGGAGACAGGTGAGTAATGCTTTAGAAAGATTAGTTGTGGGAGAAGATGTGAGCTGAATTTCATAATGAAAAAATGATAACAGAGAATGAAGTTAGACAAATAGTATGATTTATAACATGATACTATGGGATACATATAGATAATACAATGGTTACTGTATTAGTCCATTTTCATGGTGCTGATAAAGACATACCCCATACTGGACAATTTACAAAAGAAACTTAATAGGACTTACAGTTCCACATGGCTGGGGAAGACTCACAATGATGGCAGAAGGCAAGGAAGAGCAAGTCATGTCTTGGCAGCAGGCAAAGAGAGAGAAAGAACTTGTGCAAGGGAATTCCTTTTTTAAAAACCATCAGATCTCATGAGACTTTTTCACTATCACAAGAACGGCATGGGAAAGACTTGCCCCTATGATTCCTCCCACTGGGTCCCTCCCACAACATGGTGGGAATTCAAGATGAGCTTTGGCTGGGGACACAGCCAAACCATATCAGTTAATATAATGAAACAGATTTACAACCTATGATCTCGCAGTTACTTTTTGTGACAAGAGCAGCAATCTACTTATTTAACGAAATTACCTAATATGATATAGTATTACTAATTTTCATTCTCATGGGGGTACATAGCACCTCTCAACTTGCGCATGCTATATGTCTGCCATTTTTTTTTGAGATAGGGTCTCACTCTGTTCCCCAGGCTGGAGTGCAGTGGCATGATCTCAGCTCACTGCAACCTCCACCTCCCGGATTCAATTGGTTCTCCTGCCCCAGCCTTCTGAGTAGCTGGGACTACATGTGTACACCACCACACCTGGCTACTTTTTGTATTTTTAATATAGATGGTGTTTCACCATGTTGGCCAGGCTGGTCTTGAACTCCTGACCTCAAGTGATCTGCCAGCCTTGGCCTCCCAAAGTGCTGGGATAATAGGCATGAGCCACCATGCCTGGCCCTGCTATTTTGTATCATTTGACTTCCATTTCTCTGTTTTCTCTCCCCTATATGTATATATCTCCTAACATCATGAAGTAAAACTCAAGTATTTACAATAATATGTATATTGAAAAAAAAATGGCATTCTGGTTTGGATTGAGTTAGGATGGTCATGAGAGGAAGAACTGTGAGGGAAGAGTCAACACAAGTTGAAGACTTCTTGGGTATGGTTGGTGGATTAATTTGCTAGGGCTACTGTATCAGTTTGTTCTCATACTACTATAAAGAAATACCTAAGACTGGATAATTTAAAAGAAAAGAGGTTGAATTGACTCACAGTTTCACAGGCTGCACAGGAAGCATAATGCTGGCATCTGCTTGGATTCTGGGGAGGTCTCAGGAAACTTGCAATCATGGTGGAATCAAGCATCTTACATGGCCAGAGTAGGAAGGAAAGAGTGGGGTGGAGGGTACCACACACTTTTAGCAACCAAATCTCATGAGAATTGACTGTTAGGAGAACAGCAAGAGGGAAATTCACCCCCATGATCAAATCACCTCCCACCAGCCCCCTCCTCCAGCATTGGGGATTACAACTGGACATGAGATTTGGGTGGGGACACAAATCCAAACTGTATCAGCTACCATAGTGCGATACTAGAAACTGGGTGGTTTGAAACTGTAGCAATGGAGTCTCTCATGGTTCTGGAAATCAGAAGTTGGAAATCAAGGCTCCTCCTGAGGGCTCAGAGGAAGAATCTGCCCCATGCATCTCTCCAGCTTCTGGTGGCTTCAGCAATCCTTGGCATTTCATGGCTCGTGGCTACATCACTCCAATCTCTATTTCCCGTCTCTTTCTTCACAATATATTGTTAATCTCTTCCACTATAGATTCCTCTCTGTGAAATCTCTGTTTCATCATGTCCCTTTTCTTAAGAGAGAGTCTCATTCTGTCCCCCAGGCCATAGTGCAGTGGCCTGATCTCAGCTCACTGTAACCTCTGCCTCCTGGGTTGAAGTGATTCTCATGCCTCAACCTCCCAAGTAGCTGGGACTACAGGAGCGTGCCACCACACCCAGCTAATTTTTGTAGTTTTAGCAGAGACATGGTTTCCCCATGTTGGCCAGGCTGGTCTCAAATTCCTGACCTCAGGTAATCTGCCTGCCTTGGCCTTCCAAAGTGCTGGGATTACAGGGGTGAGCCACCGGGCCCAGCCCACATGCGTTTCTTATAAGGAGACCAGGCATAGGAATAAGGCCTAACCTAACCCAGCACAACTGCATTTTAACTTCTTTATATCTGCAAAGACCCTATTTCCAAGTAAGGGTACATTCATAGGTTCTGGGTGGGCATGAATTCTGAGCGACACGATTCAACCCTTTAGAGTTGGCAAATTATTATTAAATAAGAGGGATTAAAGAGTTTGATACCCATGATCTCTGTAAAAGTCTAATTCTATACATTTGTCTGTATTCTGGAACTTGCCTCAAGCTATTTTCTCTTCTACCCTCCCTTAATAGGGTTCATCAGAAGAACAATTCACAAGACGTAGGTCCTAACAGTATGTAGTACTCAGGGCTCTGCACTGACTTTCCTAACATCTTGTACACAGCTGCGAGCAATAGTTTCCTTGCCAGCTCATCTGGGGTGGGTTGTTAAAAACTTATGGTAAAATCTTGGACATACAGGAGCTCACTTCTGCTTCAGCGTGAAGTTTTAAGCATTCTAAGAAAATATCAGCTATATTCATTTGGGATCCCAAATTACCAGATGTCCCTACTCAGCAAGGCAGATTTTTAATATAATATGCCTCTACAAATTCTTAAATTCCGGAAATCTGGAGCAGCTGTGAGTCTCCACTCCAGCTTGTACAGTTGGTAAAAGTTGATCTTTGCAACCTACAGTTAATGTGGAGAAATCATCTGATATTTAAAACCACATAAGCTGTAGCTCTGTCTTACAAAACCTTCACATCTAAAAGCAGAGAGTGCTTCATTATATAAATCCAGTTCATCCACTTAATTACAATGATGACAATTCACAGTATGGAAACACAATAGATCTGAATATGTAGATTCATCAGGTTACATTTTGCTTAATCCTGAGATTAAAAGATAGGACATATTATAGGAGTTAGATTGTCTTTGTGTCTTAAAATTATCAGTGTACATATTCCTTAGCAGAATTAATAAATAAAATCAACTCCTTAAAATATTAAAATATAAAACAGTATGACTTGTAAATTATCTCATTTTTCTATAATGTTTAGTTGCTTAACATATAGGAATATTAAAGGCAAGAGTGAAAGGAAAAACCTGTATGTTACAGGAATAACCTCAATTACCTGTATAATGTGTATTTAAAAAAAAGTCTTATTTATAATTTTTTAAAATTACCTCTTAGCAATAATCTGAAGTAGCTGCATAATGTATGTATTTAATATGTATCATTTATACATTTATTTAAATTATCAGACACAATCCCTGTAACTTCAAATGGCTTGTGGTAAAAGGATTGGGTCTTTTCTTTTTCCAAATGTTTAACTCTTTTAAAATTAAAAAACAATTTCAAATAATGTGCGTAAGAAAGTGGAAGATGGGCCAGGCATGGTGGCTCATGCCTGTAATCCCGGCACTTTGGGAGGCCAAGGTGGGCAGATCACCTGAGGTCAGGAGTTCGAGACCAGCCTGGCCAACACAGCAAAAACCCATTTCTACTAAAAGTGCAAAAATTAGCTGGGTGTGGTGGCAGGCAACTGTAATCCCAGCTACTCGGGAGGCTGAGGCAGGAGGTTCACTTGAACCTGGTAGAGTAATATGTATTTGAATCATAAAAAAGAAAAAAACAAAGAAAAGCATGAGGTATTCAAAACAAAAACTGTTAAACCATGGAAAGAATCACTGGTGACTGATTAAAATTGCAAGAGTCATCCATTTGCTTTTACACAATTAGGTCATTCTTAAAAATGTGGAGTCTCAGGATTTTTTTTTTTTTTTTTTTTTTGAGATCAACCCATCAAGAATGATTAATTGAGCACTCAGGTGTTCCTTATACCTTACAACTTTAAAAAATAAATGGAAATTTTTTTTTCAGATTCTAGTTAGCTGGACTCTGCTCTAAATTTAGATAAGATTTGTAGCTGTTGAAAAAAATGGTTTTACCTATAGAATGAGGTAAGACAGGGCAGATGCATATTCCAAGGAGCTATTGGTTGAATTGTTTAACTCTTAAATATACACTGAAGTCCCAATCCCTAGTATGTGTGAATTTGACTTTATTTGGAAACAGTCTTTGCAGATATAATCGTGTGAGAATTAGGTCATTAGTGTGTGTCCTAATCTAATATGATTGTGTTCTTATTATAAGAAGAGGATAATAATCCACTGTTAGATGAACACAAAAAAATGGAATACTATTCAGCCATAAAAAGAATGAAACTCTCTCATTTGTAGCAACATGGATGGAACTGGGGAACATTATGTGAAGTGAAATAACCCTGGCACGGAAAGTTAAACACTGAGAAGCCGGGCACGATGACCCACACTTGCACTTTGGGAGGCTGAGGTGAGAAGATTGCTTGAGCCCAGGAGTTTGAGACCAGTCTGGTCTGAGCAATATAGCAAGGCCCCATCTCTGCAAAGAAATAAAAAATTAGCTGGGTGTGGGTGGTGCATGCCTGCAGTCCTAGCTACTTAGGAGGATGAGGTATGAGGATCACTTGAGCTTCAGAGTTTGAGGCTGCAGTGAGCTGTGATTGCACCGCTGTACTCCAGCTTGGGCAACAGAGGGAGAGCCTGTCTCAAGAGAAAAAAAAGAGAGCGAATTGGGGTGAGGACTTGGTGACACCCAAAATCCAGCCTGTGGCCATCTGGAGAATTCTCCCAGCATCATTTATATATTTCTGTGTTTTCTTCCATACTACGAAAGCCCAGTCATGGCCAACCAAAGATAGTAGAATTGAAGGTTAATACAGAACCAAATTCCTAAAGGGCATAAAGTGTTAACCAAGACATTGAGTTCAAAACCAACGGCACAGAAGGAAATGTGGATTCAGCTTCCAAAACTGAGGAACAGGACAGAGACTCAGGAACTAGTTGAGACGGCAGTGAAGTGAAGCCCTCAGTCACAGGCACTATGATAAGTTGAAAGGTTCAAGCCTATAAGAAGAAATGGCAGCAGATTTTAAAAGAGCATAATTCAATGTGTTAAGTTTGAGTATATGTATGTATGTGTGTATAAATAACTTTTTATAGAAAATAATCCAAAAAGTGAAATATTTTAAAATGATTTTTCACATACCAATGACCGACCCAGCTTTACCAATCGTCAATTCATGGCTAAACTTGATTATTTATTCCTTACTTTTTTTTTCTCTCCCTTCAGATTAAGCAAACCCCGGATACGATAAGATAGATTCATTGCTTATGTGTCACTATTTCAGAATTTTCTCTGAAATGTAGGAGCAACTTAAAAACATAAATCTACAATTTCTTGGGAACACATAAAATATTAGTCATAATAGCTAGAGGTACAAAAATCGAATCATTGTTTAATTTCTTAAATTGCCTTATCAATTATTATTTTTACTATTATTAATAGTTTGCTAGTTAGAAATAAGATCCAAACATACTGCATGTGGTGCAATTGGTTGGTATCTCTCTTAAATCTCCCTTAAGTATAATCACTGCTCTTTTTATTTCCCTCTTATGATTTATGTATGGAAGAAAGAGGATCACTTTCCCTTACGTCACTTTCTATATGGAATATGCTGTCTAATTGTAGATTCTGACACCCTAATTGTATATTTATGACACCCTTATAATATGCCTTAGTCTTTTGTTTTATTGTGAATCATAGTCAGATCTAGTGGCTTGATCGGGTTAGAGTTTGATTGTTTTAGTGAGAGTATTGCCATTAAGTGGTACAGACTGTACTTTGTTTTGATATTAGGAACCAATTATTAATTAAAGGTTACAGAGTATTATTTTACTATTTGTGTCAATCTCTCGCATTGATGAGATGGACTATTTCCATAAAATTAAAAATTGCTTTCGTGAAATATTTAAACTGAAGTGCATTTTATCTAACAAAGTCAAAGGAGTCAAGGGATAATGGTTGACTATTTCACATTGTTTACCAGGTTTCAAATAAGAAGGTTTTTTTTTTTTTTTTTTGTGGGGAAGGGGGTTGGTTTAAATGAAATACCACCAGCTTCAGCGACATATGAGACCTCTCTTGTGAATATCCTTGTCAGAACTCTCTTATGCTCTTTAACTTAAGAGTATCTGAAAGTCACATTTTTTTCAATGCTGCCTATCCGGGAATATCTAATACTCTAATCTAGGCCGAGCACTTTTTACATGCCTCAAAATCTCCCTTGAATGGAGTGTAATGAACTGAAAAATTTTATGCAGCAGTGTTGAGTCAGGCATTGATGAGTGAAGCTGACATCCTCTCTCCCCTAATTTTCAATTCCACATCTTTTGGATATTCTTCACCACACCCAGGGTTGCTATAGGTGGATGGAGTGATGGTTCAGCCCTGCTTTGTCCCATTCAAATAGTTCACTGCTGTAGAATGTCCCCAGTGGTTCGAATTT
>NW_012118032.1:1320925-1321574 GCF_000951035.1 Colobus angolensis palliatus
TTTTCTACTTTCATGGCACTGCCTGGACCCCAGCCTCCTGCCCCAGAAGCCCTTTCCTATCCTGCATATTATTTCTATTTCTATGCAATCCCCCTCTGCCATCACGAATATTAGATAAGCTATCAGCTCTCTGTGTCTTGGACACTGAGCTAAAACCTTTGAATTTTATCTCAAAGATTTTGAGGTAACTTGGAAGAGTTTCAATCAGAGAATGACATGAGGGGGTTTTGGCCTTAGAGCATTCACTCTGTCTGCAGAGTGTCAAATAATTTGAATATGAGCAAAGAGACAAAGAAATCAGTGAGACGTCTACTTAGGAAAATTCTGAAGGACAAAGAGTTATGAAAATGATGAAGGAAAAAATATGGATAGACTATAATGTGCTGCTGGAGGTATCACTAAGAGGCACTGAGAAGAGATTAGGGAGAGAAGAAGATAGTCTCTGATTACAACCAATTTTGTGGTTGAAGTGGTGGTTGGTGATAAAATTGTTTATTTGCTTACTTATTTATTCAGCTTTCTTGAGAGATAATTGACAAATTGAACGTGCATGTATTTAAGATGGACAACATGATGTTTTGATATAAGGATACCTTGTATAATGGTTTCCACAAGCACACCAATTAACATATCCATCTTCCCAAATAGT
>NW_012118032.1:1321759-1345493 GCF_000951035.1 Colobus angolensis palliatus
GTGAAACCCCGTCTCTACTAAAAAATACAAAAAACTAGCCGGGCGAGGTGGTGGGCTCCTGTAGTCCCAGTTACTCGGGAGGCTGAGGCAGGAGAATGGGGTAAACCCGGGAGGCGGAGCTTGCAGTGAGCTGAGATCCGGCCAGTGCACTCCAGCCTGGGCGATAGAGCGAGACTCTGTCTCAAAAAAAAAAGATCTACACTACCATATGATCCAACAATCTTACTTCTGGTTATATCAGAAGAATATGAAATTGGTATGTCAAAGAAATACCTGCACTCTCATATGTATTATAGTCACACTAGTCAAAATATGGAAACAACCTAAATGCCTCTAAATGGATGATTGGATAAAGAAAACGTGCTCTATAAAAACACGTTGGCATCACACATCTCTGGGATTTGCATCCTAATCAACTGCAGATGGAAAATATTTTTAAAAACTTAAAAATACAGCAATTAAAATAATACAAATTAAAAAATATAGTAGAACAAGTATTTCCATGGAATTTACATTGTATTAAGTAGTACAAATAATCCAGACATGATTTAAAATATACACGAGGATGTGCGGAGGTTACATACAAATACTACAGCATTTTATATCAGGGACCTGAGCTTCTGCAGATTTTGGTATCCATGGTGGGCTGTGGTGGGAGGAAGTCCTACAGCCAATCATCTGTGGTTACCAATGGACAGCTGTACATGTGTGTGTGTGCAACGGAATATTATTTTTAAAAAGAAGGAAATTCTGCTATGTGTGACTGTATGAATGCAGGTGGAGGGCATTATGCTAAGCAAAATAAGCAACATCCAGAAAGAGAAATATCACATGATTTCACTTGTATGTGGAATTGTAACAAGTGAAAGCTATTGCTTTAGAAGAATAGAATAGTCATTACCGTGGGCTGGGGAAAGAGGAAATGGATGATGTTTGTCCAGGATACAAACTTTTAGTTACACAACGTGATTACATTCAGATCTAATGTACAGCATGGTGACTACAATGAATCATACTGCATTATATACTTGAATTTACTAAGAGAATAGATCTTAAGTGGTGAGGGTATTATTTAATTAAAATAGGGAATACCGTCTGGTTGTAGAACGAACGATGGGCCATGGGGATGATAAACTCAGCTTTAGACATATGAGGTTAGCGTCTCTTGTGATATACCACAAGATTGTCCTGATGGGTCAGGACAGGAATTCGATTTTATAATCATGGGCTGGGGAGACAGATCTGCCAGTGATATCAACTGAGGAGCCACCACCAACATGAAGATGAGAAATGACATCACGGTAGTGGAAAAAACTCATTGGCAAAAAGACTAAGACAAGACACACTCCGAACTTTCTGATCAAAATAGAAACGTGGATGTGAGTTCCCTCCTTCTGGCATGCTCATTGTGATGGTTAATATTGACTATCAACTTGATTGGATTGAAGGAGGCAAAATATTGTTCCTGGGTGTGGCTGTGAGGGTGTTGCCAAAGGAGATTCACATTTGAGTCAGTGGACTGGGAGAGGCTGACCCACACTCAAGCTGGGTGGGCACCATCTAATCAGCTGCTAGCCTGGCTAGGATAAAAACAGGCAGAGGAACGTGGAAGGATGAGACTGGCTGAGTCTTCCAGCCTCCATCTTTCTCCTGTGCTGGATGTTTCCTGCCTGCGAGCATCAGACTCCAAGTTCTTCAGCTTTCAGACTTTTGGACTTACACCAGTGTTTCGCCAGGGGTTCTCGGGCCTTCGGCCACAGACTGAAGGCTGCACTGTCAAATTCCCTACTTTTGAGGTTTTGGGACTCAGACTGGCTTCCTTGCTCCTTAGCCTGCAAACGGCCTATTATGAGACTTCTCCTTGTGATCATGTGAATCAATACTTCTTAATAAACTCCCCTTCATATATACATCTATCTGATTAGTCCTGGCCCTCTGGAGTACCCTAACACACTCATCTTATGTCAACACTGTCATCACTCTCTTTTCTATCTCTCCCCCGTTCCCTCTCTTCTCTTGATCAACCCCTTCTCTCCCTCCCTTTCTCTCCCACCTGTGTTCTCTCTCTCCTCTCTCTCCCCCTCCTCTCTCTCCCGCTCCTCTCTCTCCCCCTCCTCTCTCTCCCGCTCCTCTCTCTCCCCCTCCTCTCTCTCCTCTCTCTGACTCTCTCCTCTCTCCCCTCTCTCTCTCTCCTCTTTCTCCTTTTGTTTCTGTCTCATATATATTATATATATTTATATGTACATACACAAATATATATATGTGTGTGTATATATATATGTGTGTGTGTGTAAGCCATATTGACACACTCTATTTGTTTTTTTAACAGAAGGAAGATGTAACTTAGTAGGAACAACAGAACCTTTGGACACAAACACATTTGGATCAAAATCTCTGATCAAAACCCAAGACTACACAGGATGTTAAACAACCAGTGTCCTCTTCCTTTTCTCAATCATTGAACAAGTTCAGTGGAAAGAGGAAGAGGGTGGAGTCAGGGGGTTGTGGATTTGTTTCCCAGTGGTACAATTGCTTGCATAACCTTGGGCATGTCATTCTATTATTTAACAGATTCCCATTCCCTATCTGTAAAAAGGGAAGAATAAGATTTTCAAATGGATTTATGGAAAATAAATTAGATTACTTACATGAGCAGAAAGGAGAAGACAAATACTGCCTAATGTTTCAACTGATGCTACAACAGAGAAGAGAGGACAGCTTATTTCAAATAAAAAAAATAATAATTTGATGATATTTTTCGATCTTACTATGGACTTGGTCTGGAATGCAATGGAAAAGGAAAGTGGCTAAAATGCAGAGTATAATTTTCCACTCATAGATGTTAAGTAATCAATATTAATACCCTTGTTCTGTGGAGATGTTATATAAAGCCAAGCTCTTCCCAATATCCACCAAAAAGTCTTGGGTCAACCATATTTATGGCAAGGAAAGACACATGAGTTGTTGAAAAGAAACAATTGTGGCAAGTGGTAAAATGGTTTAATCAAGAAGAGACATAAAGAATTAGATAATATTAATAAATGAAGTAGTAAAAGAGTTAGAAAACAAACCAAAATCCCCAAATATATGTCACTTTTCTGACCAGAGAATCCCTGAGACATTACAGGACATAGTGGATATTTGAGACAAATTTAATTAGTGTCATTTTGCATCTCAAAGGCAATAGTATTCCAGGCTAGATAAAGTGGGTGATCTCTAGTAATTTATACATCTGAGGTTGATCTGGCATACTCTAGATCCCCAATAACATCACTGCTATTTTAGTAGTGGTAAGACTAGTCATTGATGTTATCATAAACACTATTAGAATACCATTCACACATAATCTATAAAGAGGAAACTCTTCAGTTTTTTCAATTTTGCTTTCTGACATTGTTTTTCTGTTGTATTACCTGTTTCTGACTTTCTGGCACTTTCAGAATTACCAGTCAATCTCAACTTATAATAAGGATACAGTATATGTGTTACAGTATATGTGGTACAGATACTTCTGGCTTAAAAAAATTTCAATCAGAAACATATGTTATGCATAAAGTAATTGGTGCCACCTGAATATCCTCCTAAGCAAACTTATTTGACTTTTTGTAGTTGATGTCTCCTGGTACTTAACCATTTCATTTTGAGATGTTAGTTTTAATGATATTCTATAGAGAGTTCAGCATTGCAATGGTTAATTTTATGTATCAACGTGACTGGACTATGGATGCCCAGATAGCTGGTTAAATATTATCTCTGGGTGTGCCTGTGAGGGTGAGGGTGTTTCCACAAGAAATCCACATTTAAATTAGTCAACTCAAAAAATGTTTTTCCCTCCCCAATGTCGGTGTGCCTCATTTAATTCCTTAAAGGACTGAATAGAACAAAAAGTAGAAGAAGTTTGAATTAACTCTGCCTGACTATTTGAGCTGGGACATTGATCTTCTGTCCTCTATGGTCCTGGTTCCCAGATCTTCAGAGGAGACTGGAATCTACACCACTGTCCTCTGTTTCTTGGGTCTTTGGACTACACCACTGGCTTTCCTGGGTCTTCATCTTGGAGACAGGTGGTTATGGCATTTCTCAGCCTCCATAATCAAATGAGCCAATTATTTATCATAAATCTGTTTTTTGAGAGAGAGTCTTGTTCTTTCACCCAGGTTGAAGTGCAGTGGTATGATCTTAGCTCACTGTAACCTCTGCCTCCTGGGCTCAGGTGATCCTCCACCTTAGCCCCCCAAGTAGCTGGGACCACAGGCATACACCACCACACCTGGCTAAGTTTTGTATTTTTAGCAGAGACAGAGTTTCACCATGTTGACCCGGCTGAACTCTTGACCTCAGGTCATCTGCCTGCCTCAGCCTCCCAAAGTGCTGGGATTACAGGTGCAAGCCACTGTCCCTGGCCCCTTATAATATATATCTTAATAGATAGATAGATAAATATAGAGTTTTTAAATTTATATACATATAGGTATATATCTGTATCTTATTGGTTCTGTTTCTCTAGAGAACACTGACAAATACAAACATTTATACTGTAACCTTTGAGAAGTTACTTTATGAATTGCAGCCTCAGTTTCCCAACATGCAGAATAGAAATCACAACTTTGTCAACAACATCAAGTTATTGTAAACCTACAAGTGATAACATATGCAAAGCCAGATATTTCTTTAAGAAGGATGAAGATTCAGGATGATATTTGCATTACAGAAGGAAAAATGTCCTGAACCTTTAGAGATGTATTTCAATGACTGTATTTTAAAGTACCACATTTCATCTCCTCCCACCTGCTCCAATTGGATGTGTTAAGTGGGGAATGTTTGAATAATTTTTGCTGATTCAGCAGGTAAAGTAGAACATTGGCTCTTTGACAACTTTGCTTATAGGAGGAGTTTAAAATACTTGCCTGTAAAGCCCCTCTCAAGAAATCCCCAGCCCAGACTGATTAACTCAGAATCTCTAAAAGTGGACCTGAGATATCTGCATTTTGTAAAATTCCCTCAAGGGATTCTTATGTACAGGCAGGGTTGAGATTCACTAATTAGAGGTTTGGATAGATGAAAATTAAAACCAAACTTAACTCCGGAGTTCGCTGGCATAAATCTGCTATATAGAAAAAGTATTTGAA
This sequence comes from Colobus angolensis palliatus, assembly GCF_000951035.1. NCBI lineage: Eukaryota > Metazoa > Chordata > Mammalia > Primates > Cercopithecidae > Colobus > Colobus angolensis. Next base: position 1,326,889 of record NW_012118032.1, read on the forward strand.
CCCCTATTATGTACAAGTCAGATTTTCTGACTCAGATCGAACACTAAATTGGTGATGAAGAAAACAAGAAAAAAAATGCCCTCAACACTAGAAAATAAAATTCACCCATCAGATGCTGTTGTAAATTCTGAAACTTTAGAATTAGTGAACTGTCAAGAGACCCAGGAGGAAAGAAATATGACATATGTTCAGCCCTAGAAGGGAAAAATTTGTGACATTTTCCAGGTTTAGGCCATTAAAAAAAAATTGTGAGAGAAGGTTTCTAGAGTAGAGTCCAGATGGCACAGTGGTTGGTGGAGTTATTAATGCAGCAGGAAATACTTTTCTAACATCATTACATTCCATAGGGTTGTCAGTGTTTATTAAGAGGAAAAAGTGTCTAGAAGTTCCTTCAACACTATTAATGGTTAAGTTCTTAGCAGCCATAATTAAATTCCAACATACATCTTATGATTAATCTAAAAAACAGAAGATTTAAGGGGAAAATCACCTAAAAATAATTTTGATATAGCTCACAAAGTGAGCTCTATTTTAATAACTCACAAAGTGAGCTCCAATCTAATATTTTAGGGCTTTAGAGCATGCATTTCCAAATCAGATTTCCATTAAATTAGCATGCTCTTTGTGAAAATACTTCACATGTATCATCTAAAATTGACCAAAGTCTGTTGAAGTTACTTTTAGTATTATGAGTTCATGAAGAAAACGCAAAATTAAGTCAATTCATTTTTTAATCAAGATTATAATGCTGGTCACATCCAACGTGAATTTATATGCTTAGGAAGGGTGATTGAGGGAGATTTTCTTCCTCAGCCATGGAAAGGAAGTAATTTCATTTAATCCAATTAGATTTTGTAGGTTTTATCATTTTTCTCTCAAATCTTAGATCTAGAGAGAAATAAATGCTTTAAGAAGTTGATATTCTGCATGGAATTGATAGCAAATACATGTACGCAAGGGAATCAATAGTGTAAACCCCATTCTTGTTCCTGACTACCTAAGGGTTCAGAGTTTAACAACCAATACCTGGCATACAGTTTTGTTTATTTATTTATGTGTGTCCTGTTTTATTCCAAAAGTATTGAAGGTAATGGGCTAATAATATAACAAGTCAAGCATTATTGTAGTGTTGGAAAACAAGTATAGAAAAAAATAGATTCTGTCCTTGTTCCAAACTTGATTAAAAAAAAAAAAAGTACTCCCCATAAAATAACAAGTAGTAAAGAGATCTACCGAAAGTTGGGAGAATCTGGGAGCCACTCTGACTTCGCTTTTTCAGTTTTCATTTCTATTTGGTTTTATTTTAACTAAACGAAGGGAAGCCTTAACAGCCCTCACTTTTTGCACTGCTAATTAAGAAAATACTCTAGAAGTATAATGAACACAGTGAGTCTAGCATCAGTAAATCTTCAGTTTCAATTTCACATCCACTGTTCAGGATCTGGAAAGAAAAATGAGCATGGCTAGACTTCCTCTGTATGTACGCATTGTTAATAAAACGGGGGATTTGAGTAGTAGCTTCTGCTTTAGATGTTATTTAAGGTTTTATGTAGCAGGATAATGTCGAATGTTTACTTTATCTCTAATGCATAGCGGACATTTTTTTAAGTGGCTGGTTTAAAAAATCTAACTATACTCCTCTTTTTAAAATTTAGTAGCAGCTACAATTAGCTCAATAAACATACCTCTAGAAGAAAACTCCAAATATTCCAGAAAAGTATTTTTGATGTTGTAATGCGTATATGGTCAACTGTCAACACTTTATGAAACTCAGTCCTAATTAACTTATTTCTTAGTTGCATTGTATATATGTCTTTAAAAACTCACCACAATTTTATTTATTTATTTATTTTCGAGATAGTGTCTCACTCTGTTGCCTGGGCTGGAGTGCAGTGGCGTGATCTCTGCTCACTGCAACCTCTGCCTTCCAGGCTCAAGCCATCCTCCCACCTCAGCCTCTGAGTAACTGGGACTACAGGCCCATGCCACCATGCCCGGCTAATTTTTGTATTTTTTTTTAGTAGAGTCCAGGTTTCACCATGTTGCCCAGGCTGGTCTCAAACTCCTGACCTTAAGTGATCCTCCTGCCTTGGCTCCCCAAACTGCTGGGATTACAGGCGTGCACCACCACGTTCGGCCCTCACTAACAATTTAGTGAGTGGTAGAGTTTAAGCATTTATAAACCCGACTGATTCAAATGTTGCAGAGCCAGGGTGTCAACTGCTTTAAATAACCCACGGTGTTACCTAAGAAAAGAGCAGAACTGTGCACAAAGATGTATGGATGCCTAGGAACTGGACACCGAGAAGGAATCTGCTACTTCTGCAAAGATAAATATTTGGGTTGGTAAAGGATTGAGTCCAGCTGGTGTTCTCCGGGCTCCCTTCTCTCCTGCTGTCTGACCCAACTGCTGTCTGAGCCAACTGTGTCTCCTCCAGCATTCACACTGTTGCTGCTGGTCTGTGTGCTGAACAAATTGAAAGATAAATGACATATGAAGAAACCAGGAGCTGCTGAACCACTGACATCTTTCAGAGTTCTGGGATCATCCAAGATTTTGGATAAGAGCAGCACAGTTTGATCTTGACTCTTCTTGGTGTGTTTTAGTTGTCCGCCATAACCTGAGTCAGGATGGAGGACTTCTGGGAGAACACATAATGTCCTTGACCAATATCTCTGAAGAGAACTGTGGACGCATTTGCAGCACATACTTTGGAGGGGTAATTTGGCAACACTGAGTCCAGAACAGGTTTGTGCAGGAATCACTGAAATTAGTAATAGGCTCTTAAATATTAACAACCCCTGGAAACAACTCCAGGTGGGAGAAAAGAGAGAGGCACTTCTGAGACCAATTTTCTACTTCGGAAGAGGCCAGGCTTGCAAAATGGAATTCTGGTTTCATAACAAAAGACATCTTATTAAATTTCATGAGGGTGAGTCTGTTGTGGTCTGCAGGTGTTGCCTGGCAGGGTTTTCAATACCTACGGTAGCTGCACATGTTGTAATGAAAAATCAGCCAACATTTTCGGGCAAGTGGCACAGATGTCTCACCTCTGAAAGGTCTAGGAGGGCTTGTCAATCACACTCCCCTGTCTTCATTGCATCTTTCTAATAATAGCTATAAAGAAATCTTCCAAAAAGTCATCTTTGTTAGAAATCCATGTGTGTTTAAAGAAAAAGGGTCAGATTAAGATGCTTAAATATAAATGCATATGGAATATGCTGAAAGGCAGACTTGTGATGTGTTGCCTCTTTGACACTCATCTTCAAAGTGGAGACAAGAGTTGGAGGCAGCTCTTGACTTTTCCTTGATTAAAACCATTAGCACTGCCTCACCTGATGGTCTTCACCCTCTCTGTTTGAGGCTGACCTGCTTTCACGCTGATGACACCCAATTCCTTCACAGATCTGGTGATGAAACCCAGCCTGCCTTCTTGCTTTCAGAGATGAAGGGCACATTTCATATCCCAAATTTCTCATTATTATTTAGATATATTAAAAGGCAAGAGGCACCTTTGAACAGAGCTTGGATAATGTGATCTTTCATTTAATCTAGGATGTTTTACAGACTTACTAGCATCTGAAGCTCAAAATAGACACTCAATGACAAAAGAAATGGAGTCCAAGAAAGAGATTGTTGTTGACCTTAAATAATTAAAAATAAATAAATAAATTTGCTTTCAGCTTTGGTTGGAGATGGTTTATTCATGAATGATGTTTTTACACCCAGCCTTAAATGCAAACAATACAAATATGAGATGACTTTGATGTTGTTTTGGGGAACTCCCATTTGAAGTTCAGCTGTGGGTCACTGAGAGTTCAGACAACCTCCTCAAAATCGAATTCCAGGTTAATGCAGGGATCCAAACCCATTTTCCATTTCAGGAGATAAATATTTGATGAATAAATTCCTTCAAAGCTCTTTGAGTCAGGAAAAAAGTGCATGTAGAGCAGAATAAATTGGCAAAGCAGGCCTGGTTCAGATGAAGAAAGCATGTTCCACACTAAGTCTGCCTCTGATTACAACCGAAAGTTTGGACAGAACATACAAGACAATTACATGTAGATTCCAAGAAGTAGAGTAGCCAGCAGATTAGAGAAGAAAATCAGAACTCAAAGAATGACCAAAGAGCAGTGGACTCTGTATAGAGTGCCCTTGACATAAGTGACTCCATCTTAGAGAAAGGCTCAATCTTACATTTAAAAAGGTGCCTTGCCAACAGGGACCAGATGTCTTGCCTAATCAATAAAGACTGCACCCAACCAGATAAGGACATAACCAAGCACATTCTTCCACTATCAGTCCTCACCAGAGGACTCTGTAGCCATAAAAACAGCAGTACTTCAGCAGCTTGAAATGGTTGTCTTAACAGGCACCATCTTGTTGTCACTTGTAATAAGCACCTGACATCTGCTAACAAAGGCTCTGCCCATATTAAAATTTCTTCCTTGCAAGACAGATAGACTAAGCAGGCCATACCAGGATCTTCTTTTTGTGTATGTTATTCTCCCTGGACTGGTTTGCTTAACTATTTTTCCTGTCTCTTTTCTCTTGATGTTGAATGTTACACTGTCTGTTGTGGAATGCTTAATCTATAATATTTTATGTATTGATTCCATATGATACTATGTATGGTTTTGCAGTATTGACTGACTCGTGGAGTGACTTGAGCCTGTGTGCCCGCAGCTCTGACCACTGAGTGAACAAGAAATACTAAGGAGAATTCCCTCCTTGGGAACTCCATGTGGCTTGTGGCTTTTGCAATTGAAATAACCTCAATAAAAGTGTGACCTTGTAGAAAGACACAAACATGCATGGACCGGGTTATCTCTGACCTTGCATTGTTCATGATAGTTCCTCTCTTTTTTTCCCTCCCATCTCTCCTGGCTCAGACCTGTGGCAAACTTGACCTTTAAAACTGTGCTGCAGACATGGGCAGACAAAGGACCAAGAAAAAACCTCTCTATAAACCTCTTTATTGAGTTGGAATTCCAGAAAATGGATACCCTGCAGGGAAGAGCCTATCGATCTCTCCTGTCCCCCTTCTACAGGATCTTTTACATCTACGTGGTGGCTGAATTAATATTAGACAAAATAGTTTCAGAATAGAATTACCATGGATCAAAGTGGAAACTACATAACGATAAAATGAATAATTTGTAAGTTTTTTAAAAATAAAGACACATGGATTAGATCATGTTTCCACAATAAAATGGAACAGAGCCTCATAATTAATATTTCCCTCTATAAACGTAATGTTTTAAAAAAATTTTACAAATATTTTATATTGAGACAACATTTTCCTATTTTATATCTATAAAAGAAAATTGCTCATCAGTTTCTGTTCGGCATGAAATCATGACTGTTATAACGATGAAATGATGTAGTTCATAGTCTAAAGAAATTTTCCATTTAATTTGGTCTGCAAATTTTTTTCCATGTAAAATATGATTTCTGTTAGACTTTTGTAATTTAATAAGAAACCATGGCTTTCTAATACTAATTTCAAAGAGACTTTATGAGATGTGTGACCCAAAGATGCAAAACACTGGGCATTTTTTTTGTCTTAAGGTTCCTGTATTACAGACTAGCAGATTTCATGTAAGTCAGTCAAATTTTGATAACGATATGACTGCTAGGTTATTAATAATTATTATTCTAAAATTCATCTCAAGTTATCCACCACCTTTAAAAGGTGGTGGCAGAAGAGACAAGTGATCATCATTTCTTTCAAGCAAATTCTCAAGAATGGCCAGACCAGGTCTGTAACGTCTGAAAAACATAATGAGAACATAAAAATCAATGTTCTCAAAGGAGACTAAATGAGAAACTTACACGTCTATATGGAAATGATAAAAATGAGTTTTCCATTAAGAACTCTTAGCTCACAGTGAGCTAAATGCATTCAAGAAAACAGGAGTTGCCTTTATTCTAATATTGTGTTATTCTAATATTGCTATTCTCTCTTGAATTTTAGTAAAAATATTTACATTATGAAATTCTAACAAAGCAGACCATATGGTCATTTTTTATGTACTGAATAAAAAATGGAAACATTTTTATGTACTGAATAAAAAATGGAAAAATAAAAACTGAGGAAAACAGAAGTCTATTTCTTTGTCTTATTTCCGATTTTTAATAATTATACTGTTATGCATAATTAAAAATTTGAATAAATATTACCTTAGACTAATCACAAATGGAATTCACTCGGTTCAAAGTATCTTTGCTTCTGTAATAAAAACGATTCATTCATATTTTGTTTGCAGAATTCCTTTATATTATAAATGGTCCCTGACTTAATGATGGTTTGACTTATGATGACTTTATGATGGTGTAAAAGTGATATGCATTTAGTAGAAAATCTACTTCCAATTTTGAATTTTGCTGTTTTTTCTGGGCTAATGATATGCAATGCAATGCTCTCTTGTGATACTGTGCAGCAGTAGTGATCTGCAGCTCTCAGTCAGCCACACGATCGGAGGGTGAACAACCAACACTGTCTCTGCAGTGTTCCATATCCAATAAATTATATAAGATAGTCAACATCTTATTGCATAAAACTCTTTGCATTAGATGATTTCACACAACTGTAGCCCAAAGTAAGTGTTCTGAGCACATTTAAGGTAGGCTAAGCTAAGCTATGATGGATTGGTTGTATTAAATGCATTTTTGAATTATGATATTTTCGAACTACAATGGGTTTATTGGGACATAATCCCATTTTAAGTTGAGGAGCATGTGTGATTGAAGATCCTCTCTTGCTCAGAACTCTACATTCCCATAACAACATTGGTCAAGCCAGGGATGTGTGTGTGTGTGTGTGTGTGTGTGTGTGTGTTTCTGTCTGTATGTTGTTGGTGAAGGGTTAATAAGTAGCCACAAACAATCTGTATTAACTAGATCTTTTCTATTCATTTGAACATTCTGTGAGGATAAAAAATGTTCTTTATCAGCATTATTCAATATGGCAGCCATTTGCAAAAGGTGGCTATTAAGTACTTGACATGTAGCTTTTGTGATTGTTGAGTCTGATACTCAATTTAATTTTAATTAATTTATGCCCAATGTTAAACAGCCCTATATAGCAAATTTCTACTGTATTAGGAAACATAGCTCAGTCTAGAGAGTATTCCCATTGAGTAATTACCACATTTCCCTTATTAGCTACTAGGTGCTTCCACATTAATTACAAAGCTAAACATCACATATAAATTTGTTTAGCATTAAACCCTAGATAAATTTCTTTTAATATAAAAATATTTTATGGGAAACATAGATATTATGTTTGACATAAAATGTGAAGATTTTCTTTCTGACATCAACCATAAGAGTACAATAATTATGAAGTATGTATTACAGACTAGTACAATACATTCATTTAAATCAAATTTATTTAAAGTATTATACTAGAGAATTTGTATAAAATTGTGTATTTTAAATATTTAAATATCTCACAGATCATTAACTTAAATTTGTATAAAAATATACTCATTTTAAAAATTTGACCTTAATATAACTGAATCTTATTTTTCTTTTTGACTTCTTTCTTAAAATAAACTTGCTATTGATGTAATTTTAGTCTAATAACGTGATCTCTTAGAAATCAGCCAGGCACAGAACGACAAACACCATATGTTTTCATTTACATATGAGAGCTAAAAACGTGAATCTCATGAAGATGATGAAGGTAGGTAGTAGTATGGTGGTTACCAGAAGCTGTGAAGAGAAGTTGCTTAAGGGATATGAAAATACAGTTCGAAGAAATAACTTCTTGTAATCAACAGTACAGTAGGGAAATTATACTTAACAGTAATTTATTGTAAGTTTCAAAATAACTATGCAGGAAAATTATAATGCTTCCAATACAAAGAAAAAATAAATGCTTAAGGTAACAGATATCCCAGTTTCCCTGATTTGGTAATTACACCTTGCATATAGGTATCAAAACAGCATCATATGTACCCCCACAATATGTACAACCATTATATACCAATACAAAAGCAAAAATAAAAATAAAAAGGAAAGAAAACATCACAGATACAATTGAGAAATGAAATGCATTCTTTTTTCAATGAGAATACATTTACAAATGTTTTTATATTTTAAATTATAAAAATTAGTATTATTAATTTACATTTTCAGTAATTAATATGTACTCTCACTTAGAATGAAATGTTGGCAGTAGTTCCTTAGCTGGAGTGCAGCACTGTGATTTTGGTTGCTTGAGAAGAAACGTGAAGCAGATGTGTTAACTTAATTCTGGGTCATGTCTTTGGGTCACACACCTGCACCATGCTTTAAGAAATTCAAAACAGATTCTCACCTATTAACCTTTCAGCTGAAAGAGATGACTGATAGTGGGTTCCTGGAACAGATTTTAGAGACTCCAAAAAAGTACAAATATCCCTGTGAAAATTATCCTTTCACAGGATCATCTTAGCTGGATTTTACATAGTAGAAGAGATGTTATAATTTGTGATTTCTGTCTCTGGTTCAAATGCATGCCTTCATTCTCAGTAATCCCCTGTGGGGGCTTTGGAGAAGGACAGATCTGGGCTTGAAACCAGGCTCAGCCACTTACTAGCTATGTGACTTTGGACAAATGACTTAATTCTGTAAAGCCTCAAAATCCTCATGTGCAAAATGGGGATAATATTAGTACCCACCTCCTATGGATGCTGTAAATATTCTACAAGATAATGAGCGCTAAGTTCCTGGTCCAAGGTAGCACTGATCACTAATAATTAGTTATTTTATTTTATTTTTATTTAATAATTTTTTTGAGACAAAGTCTCACTCTGTAGCCCAGGCTGGGCTGCAGTGGCATGATCTTGGCTCACTGCAACGTCCACCTCCCGGGTCAAGTGATTCTCCTGCCTAAGCCTCCCAAGCAGCTGGGATTACAGGCACGCGCCACCACAGCCCAGCTAATTTATGTGTTTTTAGTAGAGATGGGGTTTTGCCATGCTGGCCAGGCTGATCTTGAACTCCTGACCTCAAGTGATCTGTCCGCCCCAGCCTCCCAAAGTGCTGGGATTACAGGTGTGAGCCACCGGGCCCAGTCATAATTAGTATTCTTTTTGTCATTATTTCACAAACGATATCCAGCTCTTCTTACTGCCTCATCACAAAGCTATGTGGACAAATATAAAGGTATGTTGGGACTCCAGGGCATCATCAGAAAATATATTAAAAATAAACCAATTAATCATTCATGCATTGTTTCAATAACCACAAAAATTTTGTAAAACTCCTTCACTATTTTTCCTTACTAATGTAAGCTCCATCACTTTGTCTTCTATATCATTTTCCCTTTTGTTAATTTTCTGGTACGGCTTTATATTCATAATAGCAATATCTGCTTTGTTTAAACTCCCACTTTCCTTGATTTTATATCATTGGAATGCATTATGCAGCAAAGCCTGAGGAAGTTTGACTATCTCTTTCACGTTGCCAATGGCATATAGACACTATGTATTTCCAATCATCTTGTTGAATAGGCCCTAAAGTAGGCTCTGTATGTTTGTGTGTAGATGAGCTGAAAATACTAAAAAAGAATTGATGCAAATACAATCTCTTGCAATATACCTCTCCAGGGAGAGGGTAAACACGCAACTCCTACAGATTTTAGTATTAACGAAGGCCAAAAAACACTTAGAAATAATCATAATGATAGCAGACATAATATTGTATGCTTTATTTTTACACTTTACAGATAGTCTCAAATATAGTAATCAATTTGATATCCATCTATTTATTTGAATTAGGACTATTATGACCTTTTCTTCTGATGAGAAAGATAAGGTGCAGAGAGTTTGACTATTTGCTAGAGGTAACTCAATAAATAAATGGTAGGATTAGAAATGACAACTTTGTCCTTAACTTCAAAACCCACAAGATGCATTTCATAGCAAGTGGAATCTCAAGGAATTAAAAGCAGGAAGTTAAGAAATAACATAGGTTGTCCTTTTCTTTATCACCAATAAGTAGGGCTACAAACACAGCCTAAGAAGGATTTTGTTTTCTTCCTCTTCAAGCTGATGAAGCCCTATTACATTTATCAGCAGCAATAGCATCCCGGATCTTACTGCATAAATTCTGCAAGACTGTAAATCTGAAGAAATTCACAGCCACCCAGTGAGTTGCTACTTTTGCTTCCTTTCATTGATTAGTTTGCTTTTGAGTTTGTTTCCATGTTTATTAGTTAATGAATTGACTTCTGTGGCACATCATTCATAAGTATAGAATACCAATCCTACTGTGTAAATACCTGGGAACCTGCCTCCCACTGGATATTTTAAACTGTGTAATTTTATTTAAAGAAGCAATTTTTGAAAAATTCTGGTCACCAGAAATGGCTTTACTTCAGAGCACTGACCTACGCTCACTGGCTAACAGACATCACTGGCCTTGAGAACAAGCTTCAGCCTCTAAGATTGCTTAACTGAAATTTGGGGCATGAAAAAGGAAAAATACAACTTCCAAATGCAGCTGGCTTCGATATTCAGTTGCTCCCAGGGCCCAAATATCTTGGGCTCAAGCTGTCTCCTATGGGGCTGCCATTTTGTGCAGACTCATCTCAGGCTGAGACATTGCCAGGTGTGATGGTTAACATTAAGTGTCAACTAGATTGTATTAAAGGATGCAAAGTGTTGTTTCTGGGTGTGTTTGGGTGTTTCTGGGTGTTGCCGGAAGAGATTCACATCTGAGTCAGTTGACCTGGAGAGGAAAACCCACCCTCAGGAAGACCCACCCACAATGTGGGTGGGCACAATCCAATTGGATGCCAGCACGGCTAGAAAAAACAGGCAGAAGGTGGAAGAAGCTGACTTGCTGAATCTTCTGGCCTTCATCTTTCTATCCTGGATGCTTCCTGCCCTTGAATATCAGACTCCAAGTTCTTCAGCTTTTGGACTCTTGGACTTACACCAGTGGTTTGCCAGGGGCTCTCGGGTCTTTGGCCACAGACTGAAGGCTGCACTGTCGGCTTCCCTACTTTGGAGGTTTTGTGATGGACTGAGCCACTACTGGCTTCCTTGCTCCTCAGCTTGCAGACGGCCTGTTTTGGGACTTGGCCTTGCAATCATGCAAGTCAATTCTCCCTAAGAAACTCCCTTTCATATGTACATATATCCCATTAGTTTCTTCCCTCTAGAGAACACTGACTAATACACCAGGTATAGTTATGAGCTGAACTGTGTCTCTCCCAAATTTATACATTGTAGTGGGGATTAGGACCGAAGAGGAAGACCCACCCTCAGGAAGACCCACCCACAATGTTCTAATGCCCTTTGGTTTCTGTTTCTGCATTAGTTTGCTAAGGATAACAGCTTCCAACTCCATCCATGTCTCTGCAAAGGACATGATCTCATTCCTTTTTGTGGCTGCATAGTATTCCATGGTGTATATGTACCACATTTTCTTTATCCAGTCTATCATTGATGGGCATTTAGGTTGATTCCATGTCTTTGCTATTGTGAACTGTGTGTCAGTGAACATATGTGTGCATGTGTCTTTTTTTTTCTTTTTTTTTTGAGATGGAGTCTCACTCTGTTGCCCAGGCTGGAGCACAGTGGTGTGATCTTGGCTCACTGCAAGCTCTGCCTCCCGGGTTCATACCATTCTCCTGCCTCAGCCTCCCGAGTAGCTGGGACTACAGGCACCCACCACCACACCTAGCTAATTTTTTGTATTTTTAGTAGAGACGGGGTTTCACCATATTGGCCAGGATGCTCTCGATCTGCTGACCTCATGATCCGCCCATCTCAGCCTCCCAAAGTGCTGGGATTACAGGTGTGAGCCACTGCGCCTGGCCGCATGTATCCTTATAATAAAATGATTTATATACATGTCAAAAGGGGACTTTGCAGATGTATTTAAGTTGAATATGTTGAGGTGGAGAGACTATCTTGAATTATCCAGGTAAACTCAATGTAATCATGAAAGCCCTTACAGGAGTCAGAGAGAAATCTGAATTGGCTATGCTGCTGGCTTTAAATGCAAGCAGCCTTTAGAAGTTGAAAAAGATAAGAAAATTGATTCCTTCCTAGAGCCTCCAGCAGGAACAAGTCGTACCAAATCTTTGAGTATAGCCCAAAAAGACTGGCTTTAGACTTCTAGCCTCAAGCACTATAAGATAAAACAATGTTATTTTGAGCTACCAAATTTATGATTATTTGTTACTGCAGCAACAGGAAACATATATTAATTTACATGACAGTAACTGAACTACTTCTTTCCCTATACTGGGGGAAGAACCTTTTTTCCTTTCCCCATGATACATTTTTCAGTGTAAACCAGAAATGAATCAAAGCCACTTCTGTTTATGAAAAATCTACTCTGCTCCTTTCTGCACATTTCACTGGTGATTATTCTGAGAGTTAAAAGTTTGAACCCAAAAGTATCTGAGACAAGTCTCAATCAATTTAGAAGGTTTATTTTGCCAAGGTTAAGCACATGCCTGTGACACAACTTCAGGAGGTCTGGATGACATGTGCCCAAGGTGATCAGAGTACACCTTCCATTTATATATTTTAGGGAGACATAATATATCTATCAATACATGTAAGGTGTATGTTGGCTGGATCTGGAAAGATGGGACTGCTTGAAGCAGGAACTTTCAGGTCATAGGTAGATTTAAAGATTTTCTGATTGGCAATTGGTTGAAACAGTTATTATCTAAAGACCTGAAATCAATAGAAAGGAATATCTGGGTTATGATAAGGGGTTGTGGAGCAAGGTTTTACCATGCAGATGAAGCCTCCAGGTAGCAGGCTTCAGAGAGAATAGATTGTAAATGTTTCTTATCAGACTTAAGGTCTGTGTTTAAGTTAATGCTGGTCAGCTTTTCCAGAATTCCAAAAGGGAGGAGGATATAACGAGGCATGTCTGACCCCACTTCCCATCATGACCTAAACCAGTTTTTCAGGTTAACTTTGGAATGCCCTTGCTGAGAGGAGGGGTCTGTTCAGATGACCAAGGGGCTCAGAATTTTATTTTTGCTCTACAAAGGATTAATAAACAGTGACTGGTGCATATAAGGTCAGAAATGTGCATTAATTATTATTGAGTGGTGATGCAATTATCTCATGTTCATGGGACCATTAAATGGTGGAACCAGGGTTCAAATTTGGGCATGGGTTCCAGTGTCACATGCTTTCTATTGGCCATATGGCTTCTCTGGTTGGAAGGTTTCAACACTACCATAGTTCTCCCTTTCCTACTGTATCCTTCTACTGCCTCAGCCTTCTTTCTCAGGGTGTGCCCCATAAGTTTCTGAATGAGACTTATTCTCACTACCATTAAGTTAGAAGGGTCTCTCCTACAAATCTGCTTACCCCAAAGAGAGTCCCTTTCCAGCAGAGTAGCCCTAGAGGGCATCATCACACTGCTTGATTGGCATGTTCTGCCCTTTGCTTTTTTGCATGGAAATTTTACATGTGAGTGATCCTGGAGCTTGCAGTCTTGACTGGTTCACTTGTTAGTATCCTACAGAGATCAGATACTCTGCCCTCCATTTTAAGACCTAGGGCTATGCTTGAGAAAACCAAAATAATAATCCAATGTTTCTTGTTTGTCAATTTTCTTCCAGTTATAGTGTTTAAAGAGTAGTGACTAAGTAATCCAAATAATGAGGAAAAGATTATTAATAGTTGGTATTGTTAATGTAAAATGTTAATGATCTTAGAAGCTCTGAAAATTGTCTCATGGAAATGTGTCAACGCACATTTGAAGATGGTGAAATTCAGTGAGGCCAAGATATCAGCATTGGGAAATGGAGAGTGTTCATCAAAGGCCTGGGGGTGGCAGTTATCCACATCCTGTTCTTTATTCTTTCGAGTTAAAATTCAGGCACTGACAATTCCAGGATAACAATCTATTTCTCCTTACATATAAATCAGCCATGATTATTCTTAACTAGGAACATTCAGGGTGTGTGCATAATCATTTAAATTGAGAGCTGAATAATGGATCTTGATTAGCAATACATTGAAGCAAATGTGGGGGAGAAATTAGAGTGCTTCTCTGTTCTTTCATGCCTAGAATACATTAACTTTGGGGAAATGGCACATTTTTACAGATGAGCTCAGGAAATATTCCACGTGATTCAGAATTCTTTTTCCCAAAGTATTATTTCACATTGCAGACATCAATACTGGTGTATTAGCTGAGGTTTAGCTAAATTCAAAGATAGATTATTGAATTTTTCTTTCTGTGGGTACACAGTAGGTTTATATATTTATGGGTTGCAGGAGATATGTTGATACAGGCATGCAATGCATTATAAACACATCATGGAAAATGGAGTATCCATCCCCTCAAGCATGTATCCTTTATTATTGAATTTTTAATTCAGGATACCATTTTCCTAATATTCTGTAATATTTTATTGTTGGATTATTTTCAAAGGCTTATTAAGATCTTAACTTATATCCCCACCTTTTGTTTAAATTGATGACTGTATTAGTCAGTTTTCAAACCACTATAAAGATACATCTGGGACTGAGTAATTTATACAGGAAAGAGGCTTAATTGAATCACAGCTCTGCATGGATGGGGAGGCTGCAGGAAACTTACAATCATGGTGCAAGGGGAAGCAAGCACATCTTCCATGGTGGCAGGAGAGAGAGGAGCAACAGCAGGGAAAACTGCCTCATAAAACCATCAGATCTCATGAAAATTCACTCACTAACACACCACAGCATGGAGGAAACTGGCCCCATGATCCAATCACCTCCCTCCCTCAACATGTGGGGATTACAATCCGAGGTGAGATTTGGGTGGGGGCACAAAACCAAGCCATAACAATGAATGATGGAATAACGTAATTACTTAGAAACAGCAAATTATGTGATGTGGTAGTATTACTTTGCATTGGTTCATTTGGAAAGAAACATCAATGTATGTACTTCATTGAAGATATTAATTGTTCATATATTAATAGTATCTGGATGCATTTCCTTCATATAAATCTTTAGTAGAACTCTGTGGATGAATGCATTTTCTATGGAGTTTAAAGTATATTTATTTTGATATTTAATATTTATTAGCAATATCACCCAGAAAACAGAAGAATATTTCCTACAAATCTGTCCCAGCAGCAGAAAATACAGAGTGTCTTTCTGCACTTAGAAAGTATGTAAACATTATGGTGAGATCTTACTAATGAAGTGATGTTTTTATGGCCTAACAAGGCAAATATGTAAGAAAAGATGAGAAGATGTTATATGTTTTGTGCCAAATATGTTAATAATGCTAATGTTAGACCACAGAGGAAGAAGATGTCATCTGACAGGGTATAGAGAGTTGATAGATATACCTCACTAGAAAAGAAAGGAAGGTTTATTTAGGGGTAGAATAAAGGAAAGTCTAGGATGCTGCAGAATGAAATCAGCTATTGATGGATGTATTTTAAGGACAGTAGATGATTGTATAGGCATGGGGAAAAAGAGGGAATTAATTTTGATGCGTTAAAGATAAGTTAAATATTTTTAAAAATATGAATTAATTTATAGAGTCCCCACTATGTGCTATAAAGAATTTTTTTTTTTCATTTAAGAGAAACAAATAGGAAAAATATGAAAAGGAAAATCTATACCCCATGGCTATAAGAATGCATTAATTTCACTGATATAGTTCTCCCTTGAGTTTTATGCTTAGAATTCTTAAGGGAAAAAAATCTCATTAATATGTTTTGAAAATCTTGCGTTATCTATAGCAACTCCTTGTAAATTAAATGTTCATGTTGTCTCTTTCTTTTTCACTCTTCTCACATCCCAAATTTCTCATCTTTTTTCTGTTAGATGCGATCTCTTCCTGATTGTTGATTCCAGCCTTCATACCCCAAAAGCCCTGCCTCAATCTTCCATTTGAATCTTAACTGAATTCACATAAGGCTGAGTGAATCTCACATCCACCTTAAGAAATGTCAAAACACTAAAATGTAAAAATGCTAGTTGCCATGTGATTCTATGAGTCAGCCCTTCCACGTGTTAAAATGTGGTGTGGAATTTATGTCATAGAAGCATACATGAATAAACCCCAGCTGACTTTCTATAATTTTAAACTGTGGTCTGTTGATGTGCAGAAAATGATACCCCAAATATGGCACTTTGGGCCAGGCATGGTGGCTCATGCTTATAATCCCAGCACTTTGGGAGGCTGAGGCAGACAGATCATCTGAGGTGAGGAGTTCGAGACCAGCCTGGCCAACATGGCAAAACCCTGTCTCTACAAAACATACAAAAAAATTAGCTGGGTACTCAGGAGGCTGAAGCAGGAGAATGGCGTGAACCCGCGAGGCAGAACTTGCAGTAAGCCGAGATCATGCCACTGCACTCCAGCCTGGGCGACAGAGCAAGACGCCATCTCAAAAAAAAAAAAAAAAAAAAATCAGCTGGGCGTGGTGGCGCATGCCTGTAATCCCAGCTACTCGAGAGGCTGAGGCAGGAGAATCACTTGAACTTGGGAGGCAGATGTTGCAGTGAACAAACAACCCTGACAGTCACTTAAAAACAGAGCAGCTTTGCCACAAAAGCAGCCAGGAAAGCTCTTTGATTTGAGAAAGTCCCACATATTTCATAAGGTGCGCACACACACACTCACACACATTTACTAAAGAAAACCCATGCAACTAAACGTTCGCTCTCCCAGCTAACACCATTATGGCCCTAAATAAACCCTTTTCCACTTCTCCTTCCCTAGGTCCCTGAAACAAAAGGTGAATGACCCCATATGTTTCCCATATTTGGGGATGTGCTTTGGTCAATATCAGCACAAATCACTGATTAGCAGAAAGGGATTTGCTTAGAACAAAAGATACGTATATTAATTTTAGTTATCTTTTTGCTTTGAAACATCCTGAGTCCTCAAAAAAATGCATACATAATGAAATCCCACTTGTCTATTTTTGCTTTTGTTGCCTGTGATTTTGGTGTCATATCAAAGAAATCATTGCCAAGACCAAGGAGCTTTTTTCCCCTTTTTTTCTTATAGGAGTTTTATAGTTTCAGGTTTTAACATTTAAGTCTTCAGTCTGTTTTCAGTGACTTTTTTATGCATGCTGTAAGGTAGGGGTCGAATTCACAATGGCTAAGATATGGAAACTATGCAAATATCCATTTACAGATGAATGGATAAAGAAAATGTGACACATACATACAATGTAATATTATTTGGCCTGAAAAAGGAAGGAAATTCTGACACGCGCTGCAACATGGATTAAACTTGAAGATACTGTGCTAACTGCTAAGTGAAATAAGCCAATCACAAAAGAACTTATACTGTATCATTGCACTTATATGAGGTACTTAGAGTAGTCAAATCCATAGAGACAATTTGGAAGACATTGTCCTAAGTGTGAATAATGTCTTATAATTACAGTTTTGAATTGGTCATGGAGAATGCACCAGGGACTCAGATCTCTGCTGAAATTCATGGGGTTTTATAGATGAGCTTGGGGAGGCAGTGTCTCATTTACATAAAGCTCAAAACATTGGTTGGACAAGATGTGCCATTTCCATAGCACACAAAGAAGCTTGCCGCCCCACCCTAACCTTTGATTATGCAGATGAGTGCTCTACCTGGCTGGTGCCATGCTGGCTATTCCTTTACTGGACACGTCGTTGACAAAGAAAAGGAAAGCTGGAGCCTCCATGTTGAACATGCCTGGCCCTCAGGTAGCTTTTTCCTATTGGCACAGCGTCCGCATTCTCCTATGCAAACTTCCAGCTTGCTTATCTGTTTCTGCAGCTCTGTTTTACAGGCTGCTCTTTGTTAGAGAAGAAATGATTTGGGGGTTGCTTTTTGTTAAAAGGGAAGCCTTACTGAGGACTCTCTTACCCTCACTAGCTACCTAAATAATTTCTTTTTAGCTCCTGTATCAACTTGAGCCCAGTAGTTGGAGTCTGCAGTGAGCTGTGATCACACCACTGCACTCCAGCCTGAATAACAGAGCAAGACTCTGTCTCAAAATATAAATAAAATAAGATAAAATAATTTTGGGAGGCACTATTCAGTGCAGCTCACCATCTTTCCTCCTTATTTTGATAATTAGAAGGGCAAATCTCACCGGCATCCTAGAACAGGTTCCTTGGAAACAGATGCTGGAATAGCAGTGGCCATCCATGAGCTTCATGAAGGAGGGCTTGCAGAAAGGACACTTACAACAAAATGCAAGAGGCAGGATTGGGCAGGGCGATAAATGTGATGTAGTTGCATCAGAGGATTCAACTGGTATGCACTGAAGTGTGCTCACAAGAAAGGTTTTCACTTCAAGGTGTGACAAGATGAGGCGAGGGGCCAGATCTTTGAACCACAACACTAAGCAACTGAGCACTCTTTGGGAGTGCAAGGAGGCATAAACTTGTTCAAGGCACCTCCTGGAGAAGAATGTTGTTGTGAGCCATGAGAATCAACACTCCCAGTGAAACTAGTAGGCCTTACAAAACCTAAAAAGTTAGCACCAGGTGGCCCTAGATAGGGTCCCACCCTGCCTAGATAGGGTCCCACCCTGCCTAGATAGGGTCCCACCCTGCCTCGATAGTGTTCCACCCTGATAGGGTCCCACCCTGCCAATTCCGGGAAACAACCTCATGAGGTC
>NW_012118032.1:1345981-1371524 GCF_000951035.1 Colobus angolensis palliatus
CACCTACGGAACGCCCCCTCCCTCCACCGACACGTCCATGCCCCGCCGATTGCCCTTCCACTCCTAGAAAAGCCGCTGCTGGTGAGCGCCCCGCGCGGGCTTCCACAGCCCCTACTTTTGTCAGGACTGTATCAGGAACTCCGCCCCAGGGCTTTGCCGGCGACTCTCTTGGTCTCCTTTGCCGGAGGCTGACAGACTTCACCCTCACATCTTCTTTCCTGAAGCTAGATGACCAAAGAATAAATCTGCAGTTTTGTTTCTAGCCTTGCCTACTCGCTGGTTCTTTTGTGCCCGCTCTGGTGGTCTTAGAAAAACAAATCAGGGAAGTTATAACATTTTATGAAAATCTTAATTTTATTTTTCTCAAAAATCATTGTTTTTTTTTTTTTTGGCCGAGTCTCACTCGCTGTGTCACCCAGACTGGAGTGCACTGGTGCGATCTCAGCTCACTGCAGCCTCCGCCTCCCAGGTTCAAGCGATTCTCCTTCCTCAGTCTCCCAAGTAGCTGGGACTACATGCATGCACCACCACGGGCAGCTAATTTTTGTATTTTTAGTAGAGGCGGGGTTTCACCATGTTGGCCAGGTTGGTCTCAAACTCTTGACCTCAAGTGGTCCTCCTGTCTCAGCTTCCTGAAGTGCTGAGATTACAGGTGTGAACCACTGCACCCAGCATCAAAAATAGTTTTAAAATAACATATAAATACCATAAAATACACTCTTAATATTAGAACAGCACTTTCCTAAGGGAGGCAGATACTGTTTTCGTCAGAGTCCTGAAACCTGGTTCTTTTCTACCTGAGAATACAGAGCCCACTCTTGCAGTAGGACTCTGTGAAAATAATTTTGCAAAGGCCAAACTTTGCTCCATTGTCCCTGAGTCTGCATTGTGTAGCCAAGCAGAAAATGACATTTCTCTAAGTTATGAAAATGATTTATCACTATTGCCCAACTCTGGCCCACCAAATTTTCTATTTTAATATTAAGATATGACTTAGGATCTCTCAAAAATATATTATTTCTTCCACTCAATTCCTCCTATAACAGAGTTTATAAACCCATCTCTTACTTCTGAGAAAATGACAGATTGTTTTGGTAAGGTCTCAACTGTAATGTATTAATCAAAGAAAATCTGGAAACAAAGATAGGTCGTAATTTTTTAAAATAAATTTTTGTTGTTTACTATTTCCCACCATTAAATATCTAATTATAATTGTGTGTATGTGTTCATATATAGAATTATGTATACACAATTTTATACATGTATATATTATTATGTATATACATTTATATAAATGTAGTACATGATAATGTATACACAATAATATATGTGGGTATATTTATTATGTACATACATAATATGTCTATATGTATATATTATATATACATAACAATATGTCTATACTTACAATATGTATGTTTATGGTTTGATAGAATGGCTAACATATCAGCTAAAATTTAAGTCATAAGAGTTTGACAATGTAAATTAAATGTTATTATATAACTATGTTTAAAGAAAACTTTGGAGATGAAATATTACCAAGCAAAACACAAGTTGCATCATGTAAAATGTAGGGGAGGAAATAGAAACCACTTTCAGAGGTCTTAAGTACCACAAAATGTCATGCAAGAAACTTAGTGCTTAGCTGGAAGGACTACAGGAAGGAGGTGTCAGGAAGTCACCAGTAAAACCTCTGGGATTTTGGATTGGGGATAGGTGACCTGCCAATGCGGTTGCCTTTCCTTAGCTGCTGACCCTCAGCCACCACCACCGAGCTGGGGACTGGACCCCGACACTCTTAGTCTGGCAGACACAACTGCTTGGAAGTTGTAGACGGGCCATAAACCACAGAAAATGTTTGGAGAGGGTCTCGTTCATATTTCACACTCCAAGTCTTGTAGGAGTGAAAGAAACTGGGTGGAAAGAAACTGGAGTGAAAGAAACTGTTTTTCACTCAGCACCATATCTGGAAAGAATGCAGGTGGAGGTAATGACTAGCTCTTCAGCCTTTGCAGTACAGAATAGCAGCCCAAATGGAGAGAAGAACAACCAGTCCATGAACTGTAAGAGGGACACAAAGGGTGTTCACCTTTTCCTTATAAAGCGAGCCATCATCAACAATGCTTTGCACCCATCATAGGTTGAATCTTCCATCTCTCTTCAGAACCCCATTATGATGGATTGTAACTCCAGTAATAAGGTGAGAACTGAGTACAACATGCTCTCTGTAAAGTAAATAAGGTAAGGGACACACGCAGGCACACACATAAAACACCAAATGAGAAAGAACACACGCGCGATGACTCTAGCGCTAACATTTGCAATCGCTTCCCTACCCCATGCCACCACCGCTGCCATGGCTCCTTGCCCTCAGGGTCTTCCACTGGTGGTCTGACCTGAGGTGGAATGCCTGAGCAACCACAAGCCTTGGAGGATCTGCTTACATTATGTCGTTCTAAGCCTTCATTTGCTTTTTCACTAGGTGTGGCAGCATCAGGGGTGTCTGTAGTAGCAGCTGTGCTTCTTTGGAATCATTAGTGCAGGGTGTTCCTGCCTGTATCACTCTACCAGTCAGGGTTCTCCAGAGAAAAAGAATCTGTACGATATATCTATGGATATGTCATCTATCTGTATCTATCTCTCCATCTCTATCTATCTCTCATCTATCTATCTATCTATCTATCTATCTATCTATCTATCTATCTATCTATCTATCTATCATCTATCTATCTATCTATCTATCTAATCTATCTATCCATCCATCTATGTATCTGTCTATCCGTTTATCTATCTCTATATACATTTATCTAGGTATCGATGAATCTATGTATCCATCTATCTATCTATCTATCTATCTATCTATCTATCTATCTATCTATCATCTATCTACTTATCCTATGTATCTCTCCATGTATTCATCCGTCCATCGAGCCATTGATCTTTCTGTTATTTATCTATCTCTATAAAATTTCATGGAGTACATGATATAACTTCTGTGGCTGGCAAGTCTCAAATATGCAGGGCAAGCTGCCAGCTCTTGGGCTGGAGTTGCTATTACAGTCTTGAGCCAGAATTTCTCCGTTCTCAGGGAAACATTAGTGCGTCCTTTTAAGTTGTTTTAACTGACTAGAAGAGGCCCACTCACATTACGTGGAATAATTTGCTTGACCTTGACTTAAAGTCAGCTGATTGTAGGTGCAGACCACACACACAAAATAACTTCAGTGCAAAACTTCTCTCAGTGTTTGATGGGATACTGTGTGTATAAAGCCTAGGCAAGTGGATACATAAAATTCACGATCCAGTGACCCAACGCAGTAACCTTTCTCCCTTTATTACATTTGGACAATAACATGAGCAACTTGAAATCATGGGGACTTCCAGTTTAGTATGACTTTTTTGGTGCCCATGGTGGAGAAATGTTTTAAGTTCTACATACTTGTTTTCATTTTCAAACATGCTTCTATTTATTCTATTTTATACAACCAGCATTATAGATACACTTTTTCAAACAGAAATTATGCTGTTAGAGCCAGGTACGGTTGTATGATATTTTACTTTGTTCACATAACGATCACTTAGTATAAAAAGAAATTACTCATTTAAAAAAAAACTTCATTTTGCCAAATCTTTCACTATATTAATTCTGAATAACGAAGATAAGCAAAAGCATCATCCAAAAAAGAAAAAACATCTTTAGCAGATTGTCCAGCTGCTAGTCGATGTTTATTGATAAAACACAATCATCATTAATAGCAAAACATTTATTTTAATCTTTAATTTCTTAAAGAGAAAAAAATAATGACATTCTACAAAATTCTTGCAGGTATAGACATTCTACAACACTAAAAGACATATCATGTGTGTTTTTATTTGTTCTAGAAAATAGTAAATCTTTTTCGCCTTTTTCTTTTTAAAAAAAGTAAGTCCTCATTTCTTTCCATCAAATTGAATCATTTTTTCATAAAACCCAGCTTGAAAATTGTAGGGGAAGGACCCTTTTTAGTGGATTTGGAAGAACATTCTATTGCACTCAAAAAATAATTTATACCTTGCTGAGAAATTGCTGTGGGATGAAAATACTATCCATTAAATTTTTGTACTATTACAAGTCCAAATAAATGGAAAAAATAAATGCTTCACTTATATTTCACGAAATGTGTGCAAGTACCTTTGTCTAAGTTAGAACATCACTCCGATACTGGAGACAGTAAAGGAAAACATTGCCAAACAAAAGTTCATTTATGTGGCTGGGTGTGGTGGCTCGTGTCTGTAATCCCAGCACTTTTGGAGGCCGAGGCTGGTGGATCGCTTGAGGTCAGGAGTTCATGTCCAGCCTGACCAACCTGGCAAAAACCCGTCTCTACTAAAAATACAAAAAAATTTAGCTGGGCATGGTGGTGCGTGCATGTAATCCCAGTTACTCTGGAGGCTGAGGCAGGAGAATAGCTTGAACCTGGGAGGCGGAGGTTGCAGTAAGCCGAGATGGCACCACTGCACTCCAGCCTGGGTGACAGAGCCAGACTCTGTCTCAACAAAAAAAAGAAAAGAAAAGTAGTTATGTTGAAAGTACAAAATGTCTATATAAAATTATGAAATACACAATGCCCAATCAATACTGTTACCTCACAAACCCTACTAAACATTAATCATGTTATTTCAATCATTTCAGCACCAGTAAATAAAATTCTAAAACTGCTTGTAGTCATCTACATGTGGTTATCCAGCAAGTTAAAAACAAAGCTATGAATTATTTATTTAACAATTAGATGAGAAAACTAATGTGACATTTTTACAGTCCAGAATAACTAACCAAATCAGCACAATTCCAAAAATATT
The DNA here is from genome assembly GCF_000951035.1 of Colobus angolensis palliatus. Taxonomy (NCBI): domain Eukaryota; kingdom Metazoa; phylum Chordata; class Mammalia; order Primates; family Cercopithecidae; genus Colobus; species Colobus angolensis. The sequence goes on from NW_012118032.1 coordinate 1,350,821, forward strand.
TTGATTGAAATTTGTGCATTTTATTTCTTTAAAAAGTAAAACTATTATTTCAAATTATAAAAAAATTAATTCATTGATTCTCAGCCTACTTTAAGTTAGCAATACATATTTCTATGAATATTACATGTTTTTTCCAATTTTACCTAGCTGATATTTTAAGACCAGTTTCTCCTACCTATAAATACTTTTCTACTCATCTCTACTGCATTATTCCTTGATTTAAGTTTAGCATTTATACCACTAAAAATATTATAAATAACACAACAATAGAACATATTGATCTAAGTATTCAGAAATGTTTGTAGAAGTTAAAGGAAAAGTTAGCCAAAAAAAACTAAGACTTTCTTCTGTATTTTTTGTTTTGTATTTTTGTTGTTGTTTATTTGTTTATTTGTTTGTTTTCCCAGCAGTTGTTTCCCCTGTGCTTAATCAAGGTTATATTGGAATTGATTCTAACCACCACCACCAGAGCCAGAAAAATAACAAGAAATTACTTCCAACTGAACAGAAAGTAAAAGCTCAATTTATTTAGCAAGGCTTTCTTTCTACTTCTCTTTTTGTTCTGCTTCTCTCTCCTTCTTCTTTCTCTTTCTTCCCCTGTGTTTCTGCTTCTCTCTTTAGCTATTCCTTCCCTTCTCTAATTTTTGGTCAAATATATTTGTGAACACTTCCCCCTTCAAAATCTTCTCTGATTGAAAACCCTGAAGTGGCTCTCCCATGTTGAAATAGCTGCAAGATAGTGGCACATACAAGCATAAGTTACAATCTTCCTAAAATAGGTAAGGACACTTCGCACTTCATTTGATACATAAACATTGCTGAAACTTGGTATTGTAAATGCTGGAGTTAATATATTATAAAATAGAGAGTGTTAAAATCACACTCAAGGTCTCCAGTTATTTGAACAAATGACCACAAATGTTGTCCTGGTTTTAATGTAGCAGCACATCTCGACTGGTGTAAAATCTGTCCCACAGCGGGTACTTGGCAATGTCTTCAGGCATTTTTGGGTGTCACATTTGGGGAAATTAGGTGCTACTGCCATCTGGTAGGTCCAGTCCAGGGATGCCACAAAATATCCTACAATACACGAGACAGCCCCCACCACAATGATGTCTCAAATCCCAAATGTCAACAGTGCTAAGATTGGCAAACCTTCATCCAAATAAAGGATTAGAACAAGTTATACCAATCTGTATCACTTAATGTGAACATTTTAACTTCATAATACTTTTTCATTATCCATCGATTACTTGACATTTATAGGCTTTTAAGCATGTTCATTTTATTTCATTAAATGTTCATTTTCTAGGGCCTCTCCATCTACAAAGAAGACATTGACACTTCGAAGGAAAGTGTGAAGGTGGCTAAGGGAAGCTGTGATCATTAACTTTATGTGTCAGCATGACTAGGCGAGAGGAGACCCAGGTAGATGGTGAGACATTATTTCTGAGTGTTTCTGTAAGTGAGTTTCAGGAAGAGATTAGCATTGAAATCTGTAGACTGAGTAGAGAAGATCCAATGTCACCACTGTGGGTGGGTATGATTTAATTCGTTGAGGTCCAGAATAGAAGAAAAAGGTGGAGAAGCAGTGAATTTGCTCTCTCCTCTTGAGTTAGGACAATCATCCTCTCCTGACCATGGACATGTGAGCTCTTGGTTTGCAGGCCTCCAGACTCGGGCTAAATGACATCGACAGCTTCCTTTCAGCTCGCAGATGGGAGATTGTGGGACGTCTTGGCCATCATAATAGTGTGAGCCAATTTCCATAGTAAATCTCCTCTTATACGTCTCTACATATCCTGTTACTTCTGTTTCTCTGGAGACATCATGGAATATAACACAGGGACATAATGAGATTGTCTAACTGAGAAAGCTGGATGAGCAAAATTAGTTTAAGTTCTATTTGTCTTGGCCAGGCGTGGTGGCTCACGCATGTAATCTCAACACTTTGGGAAGCTAAGGCGGGCAGATCATTTGAGGTCAGGAGTTCAAGACCACTCTGGCCAACATGGTGAAACCCTGTCACTACTAAAAATACAAAAATTAGCTGGGTGTGGTGGCACACACCTGTAGTCCCAGCTACTCGGGAGCTGAGGCAGGAGAATTGCTTGAACTCAGGATGCAGAGGTTGCAGTGAGCCAAGATTGCCCCTCTGCACTCCGGCCTGGGTGACAGAGTGAGACTCCATCTCAAAAAAAATAAAAATAAAAAAATTCTACTCATCTTCACTCTGGGTCTTGTTATTTTTCCCATGTTGTAAAACTATGTGGAGGGGATGTGCTTTAATGTGGTTTGTAATTACCACAAATAGGGTAACCTAAAATGACATAAATCTATTATCTTCCAATTCTGGAGGTTCCGAGTCCAACATGGGTGTCTCTAGGCTAAAATCTAGATGCAACAGGGCTGTATTTTCTTCTGGAGTCTGTAGAAGTCAACAATTCTCTGACCTTTTTCACAAAGGCCAGTTTCTCTCTGGTCCTTAGACGTAGCCTCCTATTCTCAGAACCAGTGCAGGGACTGATAAGGCTTCACTGTGTCACCACCCAAATCTCATCTTGAATTGTCGTTCCCATAATCCCCACATGTCATGGGAGGAAACTGGTGGGAGGTAATTGAATCATAGGGGCAATTACCCTCATGCTGCTGTTCTTGTGAAAGTGAGTAAGTTCTCATGAGATCTGATGGCTTTATAAGGAGCTCTTCCCCCTTTTGCTCAACACTTCTCCTTGCTGCCTCCATGTGAAAAAGGACTTATTTGCTTCCCCTTCCACCATGACCGTAAGTTTCCTGAGGCCTCCCCAGCCATGTGGAACTGTGAGTCAATTAAACCTCTTTCCTTTGTAAATTACTCAGTCCCAGGTATGTCTTTATAAGCAGCACGAGAACAGACTAATACAGGGACAGGGAGTTCTTCTTCAAATGCCATATCACACACTCTTTTCTGCCTCCCTTTTCTACTTTTAAGAACTCGTGTGGTTAAGCTAGACTCCTCGGGGTGTGGTGGCTCACACCTGTAATCCCAACACTTTGGGAGGCCAAGGCTGGTGGATCACTTGAGGTCAGGAGTTCGTGACAAGCCTGGCCAACATGGCGAAACCCCGTCTCTACTAAAAATACAAAAATTAGCCAGGCGTGGTGGTGGGCACCTGTAATCTCAGCAATTTGGGAGGCTGAGACAGGAGAATTGCTTGAGCCTGGGATACAGAGGTTGCAGTAAGCTGAGATCATGCCACTGCACTCCAGCCTGAGCGACAGAGCAAGACTTTGTCTAATAAATACATAAATAAAATAAAAAATAAAGTGGGCTCACCCCAATAATTCCATGAAAACCAGTCCACCTCAAAATCCTTAATCTAATTCCATTTGCAAAATCCCTTCTGCCATGTAAATTCACATATCCATAGGTTCCAGGGGTTGGGATGTGCACGTGTTTTCTTTCTTTCTTTCTTTCTTTCTTTCTTCCTTTTTTTTTTTTTTTTTGTAGAGTGGTATTATTCTACCTACCACATCTCCCAAAATATATTTTATGCTAAACAAGACTATACATATAACACACGGGCCAAAATTAAAAAACACATTGTTTGTTTTGGGGAGGTGAACACAGGGAAAAAAAACTGTAAAATATAATTTTAAAATACTGTTTTATTTATTCAGCAATTTTCTTTTATTATTAACAATGAGCTAGATCATTTTTAGAGTACTTGAGGTACAGTAGTGACTAAAAGAAGCCAGCATTCCTGCCTTGACAGAGATTTTATTCTATTGTGTAAACTGACAGCACATTAACTAAATGAGTAATGTGTGTAGTTCTTTAGATGTGGGAAAATGCAATGGGGAAGTGTGTGGTAGGAGATGGAGCTGCACACAGTGTGCGTGTGTGATTCACTTTTTAAAAATTGTGGGTGGCAGATTACTGTCGAGGTGATAATTGCACAAAAATTAGAATAACCAAACCCCCTGGGAAGACAGAGTACCACAAAAGTGAAATTGCAAAAGAGACACCATGCTTGGTAATTTTTTGGAAGAGCAATAAGATCAGTATAACAGCAGCTGAATTAAGTAAGTGGGAAATTGGTAGGGTCAGCTACTGGATAAGCAAAGGGGATACTAGATCATGGTGGGCTATGTCATTTTCAGCATTTTGACCTTTATTCTGAGTAGAAGATAGAAACACTGGATAATTTCAGCAGAGGAGTCACATGAAGTCACATATTTTACTAGGAATCTTCTGGGTGCTATGTTAGGACTGAAGTGTTGAGAAGTAGAAAGACCAGTTGGAAAGTGGCTTTCAAGTTCCAGGAAAGAAGATATGTTTATTTTGAATTCAAAAGAAGAGATTCACACAATTAATTTTCTGTTACAGGTAATTATTATTATTATTCAAAATTTTATTAAAGCTCATTTTAAGAACATATTCAAGAAGTCTGAAAATTGTAATTCCAGCATTTGGGGAGTCTGAGGCAGGAGCATAGCTTGAGGGAGGAGTTTGATACCAACCTGGGCAAAATAACAAAACCCCATCTCTACAAAAAATACAAAAATTAGCCAGGCGTGGTGGTGCATGCCTGTAGACCCAGCTATTTGGGATACTGAGCTGGAAGGATGGTTTGAGCCCCAGGAGGCTGAGGCTGCAGTGAGCTAGAATTGTATCTCTGTACTCCAGTCTAGGTCACAGAGCAAGATCCCATCTCTTAAGAAACAACAAAAAAAGAAGTCTGCGATTATCTGCTAGTCATGAGAAAAAAGAGGACAACATTGAAGTGAAAATGATTGAAATGGGAGATCCAACTGGACTTGGGCAAGAAGAAGTAGAAAAGTAACTCTTCTTGATATTTTTAAAATATATTGTTTCATGTGCTGATGAAATCATTGGCTTGGCTGGGTTCGTGAGTAGATAAGGATGCTCATCAAAATTTCACATACAAATTTGGGTTGGATTAGCAAGGATGCAGGTTGTAGAGAAAAGGAAACACACACTGTTGGTGAAAATGTGAATTAGTTCAACCCCTATGGAAAACAGTACAGAGATTTCTCAAAGAGCTAAAAACAGAACTGTCAGTCAACCCAGCAATGCCACCACTGGCTATCTAACCAAAGAAAAATAAATTGAGACTGGGCGTGGTGGCTCACACCTGTAATCCCAGCACTTGGAGAGGCCAAGGCAGGCCAATCACTTGAGGTCAGGAGTTCAAGAACAGCCTGGCCAACATGGTGAAATCCCATCTCTACAAAAATATTAAAAAAATAGCCAGGTGTGGTGGCACATGCCTGTAATCCCTGCTACTCAGGAGACTGAGGCACAAGAATAGCTTGAACCTGGGAGGTGGAGGTTGAAGTGAGCCAGTGCACCAAGATTATACCACTGCACTCCAGCCTGGGGAAAAGATCAAGACTTGTCTCAAAAACATTGTTTTATCAAAATGATACCTGAACTCATGTTTGTCACAACACTATTCACAATAGCAAATATATGGATTCAACCTAAGTTTATATCAACAGATGATTGGATAAAGAAAATGTGGCATATAGACACTATGGAATACTACCCAACTATAACAAAGAATTAAATAATATATTTTGCTGCATCATGACTAGAACTGGAGGCCATTATCCTAAGTGACATTTCAGAAACAGAAGGTGAAATACTGCATGTTCTTACTGATAAGTGGGAGCTAAAAAATGGGTACACATGGACCGACAGTGAGGAATAATAAATACTGGAGACTCCAAAAGAGGGGATGATGGGAGGTTAGTGAGGGTTGAAAAAGTACCTCTTGGTGGGTGCATGTGGTGGCTTAGTCCTATATTCCCAGCACTTTGGGAGTCTAAGGTGGGCTGATCACTTGAGGTCAGGATTTTGAGACCAGCTTGGCTAACATGGCAAAACCCCATCTCTACTAAAAAGAAAATACAAAAATTAGCTGAATGCTTTGGCATATGCCTGTAGTCCCTGGTACTCGGGAGGCTGAGCCATAAGAATTGCTTGAGCCTGAGAGGCAAAGGTTGCATTGAGCTGGAATTGCACTGCTGCACTCCAGCCTGGGCAACAGAGCGAGACTGTCTCAAAAAAATTTTTTTTAAGTACGTATTGGGTACAATGTTCACTATTTGGGTGATGGGCTTACTAGAAGTACAAATCCCATCATTACACGATATAATCAAGTAACAAACCTGCACACGTATGTACCCACTGCATCTAAAATAAAACAAAATTTTTAAAAAAATTTAAAAAGTTTGGGCTGGACATCAAAGGCTAGTAAAAGCCAAGTAATGCCACAAGATGGGAGGCAAGAGAAGAAGGCTGTGAACAGAATCACTGGATGTGAAACAAGGACATATTAATAAAGAGAAGAAAGAATCTTCGGAAGGTTTCTGAACAGTTGACAGTCATGAACACAGTGAAATTTTAAATATATATTTTTAGATGTTCCAATAAAGTTGGCAGGGTCTAGTAGGATGATGTGGGTCAAGGCGGTGGCTCTCTAATGGAAAAGTAGAGTTTAAATACATGAGGAGGGTGTTGAAAAGACCAATTTCCATCCTGGCCAACATGGTGAAACCCCATCTGTACTAAAAATACAAAAATTAGTTGGGTGTGGTGGCACGCGCCTGTAGTCGCAGCTACTTGGGAGGCTGAGGCAGGAGAATCACTTGAACCCGGGAGGCGGAGGTTACAATGAGCCGAGACTGCACCACTGCACTCCAGCCTAGCGACAGAGCAGGACTCCGTCAAAAAAAAAAAATTTTCTCACTGGAGAAGTGTCTGTGGCTTGGAGGCTTGGGTCTAAGGACAAGTAAGAATCAAGCCAAGGTATAAGAATGAGCAAGGGCAGATGGCTTTGAAGGTTCCTAGCGTTACAGAAACTGAGCCTACTGATAGCTTTGCAATGAAGTGAAGAGCGAATGGTGAGATTATATTCAAGTACTGTTGGCTAAAAATCAAACTGACATCACTATGAAAGGCACCTGGCCAAGCCTGCCCATGGAAGGTGTTATTTAGCATCTAAATGAAATAATAATAAACTAAGGGACAGAGAAGCAGTATCTTGGTCTTGGGAGACCGGACATTGGGCATCAAAGGTAAAGGTTGATTATCTGCCCTGGATGGGACATGATGACTGAGTTTCTCAGGTGGAGCATCTCAGAAAATTGTAGAAGGAGCAAAGTCATGGGAAATCTATGGAGACAACAAACCTTTTAGTGTAACCAGCTTCAAGACTCATGGTCTAAGGGCAAGCCTCCAAATACATGACTACTAAACTTTTCTTTACCTAGGGATAGGCATGGTCTTAAGTAGCGGAAAACTAAAGTCTACAATAAATGGACCATCAGGCCAGGTACAGTGGCTCATGCCCATAATACTAGCACTTAGGAAGCTGAGGTGGGTGGATCGCTTGAGCCCAGGAGTTTGAGACCAACTTGGCCAAAATAGCAACATCCCGGTTCTACAAAAAATTACAAAAGCACACTATCTGGGTGTGTTAGTGGCATGCCTCTGTTCCCAGGTACTCAGGAGACTGAGGCAGGAGAATCTCTTGAGCCTGGGAGGTTGAAGCTGCAGTGAGCTGTGATAGCGCCACTGCACTCCAAGCTGGCCAATGGAGTGAGATGCTGTCTCAAAAACAAAACAAAGCAAACAAACGAAAATATAGTCAGCCATAAGGTTGAGGATTTAAATGTCTAAGAAAACAAAAGAAACATATTTGCACCTTAACTATAGACCAGGGGTCCTTCTAACTATAGCTGGTGGGCTATGTCTGTCTCAACGCTTGTTTTTGCAGATGGAATTTCATAAACACACAATCACACCCATTGGTTTACATATTGTTTCTGGCTGCTTTTGTGCTACAACTATAGAGTTAGGTAGCTGTAACAGAGACCTGGAAAGCCTAAAATAAATACATTCTACATTCTTCCCCTACAAAGTAAAGGTTTACTGACTCCTGATAGAATCTCTTCTCCCACGGTTTCCTTTAAATCTACTTGTGTTCTCTTCACTTTTTTCCTACCCCTTTCAGGGTGACTGTAGGTGAATGCAACTTATTCCTAACCCATAGTAAAAAATCACCCCTGCATTAGCATAGGTCTTCTTTCACTCCATATGAAGAGAACGATGTGTTCTATTGTCTCTTGGTATTGCCTCTGTAGTAATTGTATTTTAATACTGTTCCTATGGAAACTTTCTATGTTTGAGCAACAGTTTATGTTGGGCTAAAATGCACAAGCTACAGTTAGTAAAGGAGTCCCTCATTCACACACACTCGCACAGACACACACATAGACACACACACACAAGCACACACACACTCACACAGACACACAAACACGCACACTCACACAGACACACAGATACGCGTACACACACTCACACAGACACACACTCACACAGACACACATCCACATACATACTCACGCAAACACATACACTCACACACACGTACACACATTTTATAACAAAATAAGAAAGCAAAAACTGTATAGCATTTGCTATTGGTTTCTTAGAATGCATACTGCTTCATATCCCATGAGTTTCAATTAGGAGTCATTTATTATTGCTGTTAAAGGAAAAATATATCTATTTTGGTACAAAAGTGCAACCTTTTTAGGGTGTGATTGCACTACTAGTACACCCCTAGGAAGGGATCATCTATTCCTTTTAACGTCTTTAGTACAAACATGATTTAAGTTGTAAAACGCCAGAAACAGCTCTTCCATGTCAGGTTTATCTCAGTCTTTAATAGACTCTCAAACTCAAGATATTTCTGAGCATATTGATGCATTAATTATGGAGAAGACAATTAATTATATAGATTATAATGAGACCTTCATCTTTGCTTAATTTAAGGCAAAAAACCCCACAAAAATGAAATTTCCTTCACAAGAATCAGATAAATATGGGCTATCATCAATGTTTTTAATCATGGGACATTTCTTGATGACAATCTTGGAAAAACGTGAGCTGAGTCATTTTGTTCCCAGAGGAACTGATACCACCGACCTGAAGCTGGTCCTACCTCGTTCTCTCCATAGAGACTATTGCATCTGTAGCAGGTGTAATATCTGCATTAACATACTTCCCAATTTGAGTTCAATTAAAAGTTCCTCACAAGGAAAAACAATCTCATTTTATTGAAATTCATTTCCTATAAAATATTATTGAATGACGATGGGTTTTGCTTGTTCTATTTAACAAGAGAAAGAATAAAATGAAATGGGCTCCTGGGTATACGGTCTTCCTGCAAAAATCAAACACGTTGATTACATTTCTTAAATAATTGAACACAGTTGGAGTATCTTTCTGCAACTAAAGTTTAGCATGGGAAGCTCACACTAGTGAGACCGACACTTAGAAGATGTATTTTAACTTTTTTTTATCTTTCAAGTTCATGTAAGGAGATGTATTTTAAGAAAAGATAATTTGGTTTTAAGTAATATATTTTTGAATTATTAACAGAATGTGTTTTCTATCAAACTAAACTATATTTAAGTATTATCAATCTTATGTAAGAATTTTTACAAGTGTGTGTCAGTACTAACTTCAAGCTATTGATTTTTCCTTCCCTGGCTCTGTCTCTCTTTCTCTCATAAACCCAATTCTTTAAAAAAAAAATGACTGAGATTCTTGATTGCATTTAAAATTTGAATGCTAGAATTTTTCTCTTTCTTCCATCAGTTCTGATTTAGCAATTATACTTAAAATATTCTTGTAAAGTCAGAGACTAACATTCCAATAACCTTACAAATGTGTATCCTGCAATTAATAGTCATGTTTTCTCAAATTACAGTGTTTTTTCTTTATTCTCTTATTTTATATGCCAGTTCTCAGAATGCCCATTGCAAGCCTAATGTATACACATTATGCTGCAGAATTAAGGTATAATGTATTCCTCAAGATACTTAGTAAGACTATGCAAGACATGAACTGAAATGGAGTGAAGCAAAGCACACACACACACAAACCATCAATACACTCTACATGCCTCTTCCTTATCTTACATGTTACGACCCAAATAATCAGATACATACCCTGTGGTAGGCAACATAATGGCCCTCCCAAAATGCCTGCATCCTCTGCAAATTCTGAATGTACCACCTTACATGGAAAAAGAAGCTTGGAAGGTGTGATCAAGTGTGTAGATTTTGTAATGGGGAGATGATGCTGAATTATTCAAGTGGACCCAATTTCGCCTCATGAGTCCTTAAAATCAGAGATCATTTTCTAGCTGTGACCCGAGGGAGATATAATTATGGAAAAATTCTCAAAAAGAGATGTAGCACTACTGGCAATGAAAATCGTGAATAGGACCATGTACAAAAGAATGCGGATCACCTCTAGAATTTGGGAACAGGCAAAGAAACGGTTTCTACCCCGAGGCTGCAGAAACAAATGCAGTCCCACTGACACCTTAATTTTGATCTCCAGCCCTTTTGCAGAACTGTAGGACAAACACCTGCATTGTTTTAGATGCCGAGTTTGTAGTAATTTGTTACAGAAACTGTAGACAACTAACGCAAGCCCTACTTTTGTTGTATGTTAGTTCTCTTGAACTACAGGGAATACCATGCATTTAACTCCAGAATTCTGCCAACAATCATTGGCAGTGTAAATGGAATGGTCTCCCTAAATGATACATTTCAGTACTTTCCTTTCTTTTTGAAATGTCAGCAATGCTAGAGCACTCAATCTTCTGAACATGTTTCATTCAGCCCTAGTGATGCAATCTTCTCCTTAGTACCCATACCTCTGAGACCCCCTAGGCAGAAACCATGGTGACTTGCTCATAAGAATCCCTTTGTTAATCATCTTCCTCTCTTCTGGATTGATTTCTGTGTCCATCTATGTTGCCATAACACTGTATTTTTTTGGACTATAACTCAGCTGAGTTAAATCAAGTCTTATTATTTAAGTCTCATTAATTGGGTCTTTCCTGATCTTTCTTGTCACCAGTAGAACTGGCTACATCATAATTTGTGAGCCACTTATGAATTCTGCATGTATTGCACACAACATCATGATGCTTTATTCACTGGGTTTGTTTGCAGGTTTTCCTCCATCATGATTCCCAATAAAAGGACTTATTCGAACTCCCATATTTCCCATAATTACAAATAAAAGCAAAACTTGCATGATTCTAATCATGCAAGGCTCTGAGAAATAGAGTATATATCAGCACATCAGTCTATGGGATTGGTGGAAAATGACATAGGAGATAAAAGGTGAGTACTATAGACATTCTTTTGCCTTGATGAAGCTTATAATCTAGTAGTGTGGCAAACAGTAGTCCATAAATGAGTAACACTGCAACTTTTACAAACAATCTGAAGGGAAGACAAGATATTGTGAGTGTGAATGGCGAGATAAAAGGATTGCTCACATAAAGACAGTCAGGAGATGTTCTGCTGAAAATATTATTCATACATGTCATCTATGACCTGAAAGATGAAAGCAGTAAACTCGGTAGCAACGTGATAAAGAATTCCAGGGAGGGACTGACATCCATCAGTAGTGGAGGCACCATGGTGCTTTCATAGGAACTCAAGGATGGCAAGTGAAGACCCAAGATTAAAAAAAGAAGACTAAGTCAATGCCAAAAAAGGTAACTGTAGGATTCTGCAGTATGGAAGACAGCATCTGAAAGACAGGTAGGACAGGTGGACTTCAACATAGTTAGGGAAGCTAAGATCAAGAGACAAAGGAAAATCTGGAAAGAGTTGTATCTTTGAAGACAAGGGAAGCAATTCTTTGCAATCACTGGGAATGGACAATTGTGTGGAAATACTGACCAAAAGGTCAAGAAGGACAAAGAAATTTCTATTTGTTTTACAATGTAGAAGTCAAAGGGGACTTGTCCACAATCTACAGTGGTAGAATGAATAGGTATCAGAGAAACGCAATAAAGCAAATAAATAAAAATTTTCCTTAAAGGCAAGAGTTAGGTCCTTATATACACAATGCCTGGAAGAGAGTAGGTATATAAAATTAGTAGTTAACTGAACATGTAAGCTTAAAGATAGATTTTCTTCCTAATGCCTGCTATTGATGGTACTCCATGGCAGAATCATGCATACATTCAAGTCTCTCCTTCTGCATAGGAACAACAGAATAGGGCTAGCAATACTCAGAGTCCTCTCAGCCGTATGTGTCAGTCAATGAGGGATGTTCTCTCCGCCTGGAATTCATTCATCCCGAGCAGTGGCTCCAGATTCTAATGTCTGTGCTTCACGACAAGAGCATAGGAGGGTTAAAATAAAATCCTCTCAAGTGCAAAATTAGTGCCTGAAGACTTCTAGATGGGTCTTGAGAAGTTCAGATGAGATCTTAGTATGCCTGGGCAAGATAGATCTTTTAGTGTTAACTCTATTGCTTGTTGTGTCTTTGATCATGACCCCCCAAAAGTTAAAAATACACCAGAAAGTGTCTCATATTTAAAAAGCAATGGCTACAAGAGCACATTTTTAATCCATAGCATATGGACTTAGCACCTGCCAGGTACATCCGAGAGTTAACAAGATGTGATGGTAAAGAAATTGAACATTAGAAAAATGATTAAATATTACAAGTGTCTATGTGCATCTCAAATGAATTTCCAATTAGAAAGAACATGTGGGCATTCTTTTCCCCAAAAACTTTATTCAGTAATAAAGACAGAAACAACTTATATTTCAATCCAATTATTTTTAATCATGTGATAAATGTAAAAAGTATAGGAACAAAGGAATAACAGATGAATAGAGAAAAATGGGTAATATATGGTTTTAATTTAATAATTCTTAGAATATACTGAGATTAAATGGTTGTGAAGGTAGTCTAGATTTCTGAAATTAAAAACCTGACATTTTGGCAATAACAAAGCAGCAGTCCCGAGAGGACCCACAGATGCTCTGAAGGAAGCGGACTGCTCCTGCAGGACCCAGGAGACCCCCCAAAAACTGTGAGCCCCAACTGAAGAAGTGGGAAAGGGGTGTTGACATGGTTATATGTTGAGAAAGAAACTCTTATTCTAAGATCAGTTATATTCCTACAGCCAAAGAGATTGTTGTAGAAGTCTTTCATGATTATGGTAGAAACCATGTCATAAACATGAGATTAAAAAAGAAAATTTCCCATAATAATGCCACTCCTAAATGATGAGCCCCATAGTAGGCCAAATAATGGTTTTCCAAAGCTGCATCCTGGACAAAATTTCCAGAAGCTGCGAATGCGTAAGCTTGCATGGTAAGAAGGAATTTGTGGATGTAATTAAGTAAAGGATTGTGACATGGGGATGATCTTGGATCGTCCTGGTGGGCCCAATATAATCGTGAAGGCACTAATATACAAAAAGGAGGTAGGAGAATCAGAGTTTGTAGTGGAAGATTTGAATACTGAAGAAATACAACTGGTTGGAAGAAAGCAAAAAAGCAATTATGAGCCAAGAAATGAGGACAGACTCTATCAGCTGAAAGAGATGAGAACAGATGTCTCCCTAGAGCCTCAAGAAGAAACACAGACCTGTTAAAACCTTGATTTTATACTTTCTGATTCCAAGGCTGTAAGAATATGAATTTGTATTAAGGCACTAAAGGTGTAGTAATTTGTTATATCTGCATTAAGAAATTAAAACCAATTCAAATAGTATTTTATGTTATGTTTCATAAATACATATACGTATGGGTTGCAGTAATTTAAATACATGCTATGTATTTAATCATATTAATAGTAATAGTAATCATATTACCATGGTTGCAGCAATTAAATACATACTATGCACTTCTGGATTGATTAGAAATATTTATGTGCACATACTTGCCACAGTTGCTAATATGTTTAATTTATGTAGGGGTGTGTACACACACACACACACACATATATACGACTATGTAGATATTCACATGCATGTGTGTGATACAGGATTAAGTGCAGGGTAATATTACGTACAGTACTTTTTGAATTTTTGTTTTAGACACATGGTCTTGTTCCGTCAATTCGGCTGGAGTGCAGTGACGTGATCATAACTCCATGTAGCCTTAAACTCCTGGGCTCAAGTGATCCTTTTGTCTCAGCCTCTTGAGCAGCTGGGACTACAGGCATGTGCCACCACACCTAGCTAATTTTTTCTTTTTTTTTTTTCTTGTAGGGATGGGCTACATCAATGTTGCTAAAGGTGGTCTCGAACTGCTGGGCTCAGGTGATCCTCCTGCCTCAACCTCCCAAACTGCTAGGATTACAGGCCTGGGCCACTGCACCCAGCCTGAAAAATTTTTTATTAAAGTGAAGTTCAGCAGCCAAATATACAAATACAAATTGTGTGGGTTGAGAAATTATTACAGAGTGAACATACCTCATACCACCAATTAAAAAAGAGTATTTAGGGCATGTTAGAAACTGTGCCCTTACAATTGCTGCTTCTTCCTCTGTAGACTGCCTTCATTCACCTATTATGAATCCGTTTTGCTGTATTTCATATTTACGTAAGCACATCTGGAGGACACATTATTTAGTGTCTGGCTTAGGGCACTCACCAATGTGTTCATGAGATGCATCTATTTTGGGTCATGCAGACACAATTCATTCCTGCAGTGCTGTGGAGTAACCCAGTGCATTGACAGAATCGAATCCTCATTGACATTTGGGCTGTTTATGTTTGGCTATTAAGAAATGATGTTATACATACATGTAGTGCTACCTGGAACACATGTTCTCGATGGTCTGTAATGTATAGAACTTGGCATGGAATGATGGTTCATAAGGAATGGGCAAGTTCAATTTTAGAGGTACTGCCAAGCCAGTTTTCCTGACTTATAGAAATTTACATTTTCCACAGGAATGTATAAGAATTATACTTATCTCACATTCAAATCTACATTCACAATTGTCTACTTTTTTATTTTTCAAGGTGGCTTTGTTGAATTTATTTCACAGGGACATTATTCGATAAATTAATTACTTCCTTTACTAAGTTGATAAAATAATAATTATATTCGTTGTAACAATATATAATGTGTTATAATAATTATAATATAGTAGAATATAATTGTGTAGTATTTAATTAATTACTTTCTATTGTTAATTAATTTATTAATACATTATATATGTTTACTAAACAAGTTGAGGGCCTTCTGCTGAATTTAATGTTCATTTCTATGTTCTCTTTGGAAGAGTTTTGTTTCAGTCCTCACCCTTTTATTTAAAAAAGAAATTATATTTGTAATTGATTGTCTCCCTTCCTCTTATTTGTTTGTACATGTTCTATATATATAGTGCATAGCAGTCCTATGGTACACATGCCACAGATTTGTTCTCCCACTCTGTAGCTATAATCACTTTTAATTGCTCACTGCTATTTTGTAAAATTATTTTTCAAATTAAGATAAAATAGGCCGGGTGCAGTGGCTCTTGCCTGTAATCCCAGCACTTTTGGAGGCCAAGGCAGGTGGATCATTTGAAGTCAGGAGTTCAAGACCAGCCTGGTCAACGTGGTGAAACCTCACCTCTACTAAAAATACAAAAATTAGCCAGGCGTAGTGACACGTGCCTATAATCCTAGCAACTCGGGAGACTGAGGCATGAGAATCACTTGAACCCAGGAGGCAGAGGTTGCAGTGAGCCAAGCAGTCACCATGGAAAAAAACAGTATGATGCTTGTTCAATAAATAAAAAATAGAATTACCATATGATCCATCAATTCCATTTCTACGAATATACTCAAAAGAATTAAAAACAAGGACATAAAGAAATACCTGTCCACCCATGCACATAGCCATTTTCAATATTGTCCTGTATGGTCAATAGCTGTCTCCTATTTATGTGCCTAATATTTGAGAACAGCTACTACTTTTTGATATTTGAATATTTTTTCATTGTAAAATTCCCTTTCATTGTAAAACTACCACCCACTCCCCTGCCCCGCCTTTTTTTTCTTGAGATGGAGTCTTGCTCTGTTGCCCAGGATGGAGTGCAGTGGTGCAATCTTGGTTCACTGCAACCTCTGCCTCTGCGGTTCAAGCGATTCTCCTGCCTCAGCCTCCCAAGTAGCTGGGATTACAGGTGCCCACCTCCACGCTGGGCTAATTTTTGTATTTTTAGTAAAGATGGGGTTTCGCCATGTTGGCCAGGCTGGTCTTGAACTCCTGACCTCAGGTGATCCGCCTACCTCGGCCTCCCAAAGTGCTGGGATTACAGGCGTGAGCCTCTGTGCCCAGCCCATATTTTTCTTAAAGCCTGCTTTGACAGCTATTCATATGACCGGGTCTACATTATTTAGTGCTGAAAATACATTCTACTTGTCATTCATATGACCAGCTACATTATTTAGTGCTGAAAATGCGTTCTACTTTTCCTTCTTTTACTCTGAATTAGTTTGTATTTCAGGAATGCCTCTGGTAAGCAGCATCTGTTAGTTTTTGTTGTTCTTAATCAACAGTCAGTTAGAGATATTATGGCTGTATAACAGATAACTCCAAAGGTTCATGGGCTTTGTGGACAAGGACTTCAGACACAGCAGTATGCACTGTGATATAGCAGCCTCAGCGGGAAGCGTGGTGTCAGAGGTCACTGGATAGTTGGGCTGAAGGCTTGGTCACCAGATGTGTTAAAAATGAGAACGTCCAACCAGAATTCCTCTTTGTGCCCTTTCCATGTGGCATATTTTCCCCACAGCATTAATAGTTATTCTTTCTACAAGTAAGTTCAGGGTCTCAAGTGCAAAATTCCAGTAGACCACATGGAAGGCTTCTTCCTACCTGACTCACCCTCAAAAGTAACACAGTCTCACTTCCTCTGTGAAGAACTTGCTGAGATTCATGGGGGAGGAATCTGATTCTGTCTCATGATCAAGGTGTGAGAAATTCATATTGTAGGAGACACTATGGAATGGAAGATATCGTTACGGACCTCTATGGAAAATACAATTATCCACATAGTTTAATATTTGCTTTCTCATATTTAGAGCATTAAATCCATGTATATTAAAACTAATTATTGATATATTCATTTTAAAATCTACTGCCTTATTATTTACATTCCTTTGTCCCCCATCAATTCCAACCTCGTCATTCCTTCATTTCTTGATGCTTTTGAAAAATTGCATTTTATTATTTTTTCCAGCTATCTTCTTGAAAGTCACGCTGTAAAAAAATTAAATGATTATTCTATGTTCTGCATAGAGAAGAACTTGTACCATAGTTTACTACTTCTTCCCACAAAATGCAAAGATCTGACACTACATCAACAAAATTTATTTACTCTATTTGTCAATTATATCTACATTTTAAAACTCAAAAGCCAATATTATTATTACATAAATATTTATGAATACATACATATAAGCATACATGTTTTATACATATACCAATATTATACCATAATACATATTAGCTTGCTATATATCAATGACATATTATGATGCATAACGATTATATATCAATTTTGCACGCACACACACACACACACACACCACCATCACCACCACCATTTGGATCCTCTAAATTTCTCCCACATCTCAAAACTTTTATCTTAGAATTTTCTTTCTGTCTGAATTGTTACCTTGAGTGAAAATCTGCTGTTGATAAAGTTCCTTGAGTTTTGTCTTCTGAAATATCTCTTCTCATTATTTTTTTCTGAAATGTGTTTAAACAGGGTACAGAATTCTAGGTTGGAAGTTACCTTCTTCTTTCTTGCTTTCCAATTTCTTCTTGGTTCCACTTGTTCTGCTGAGAGGTGATGTTTAAGTTTCATAGCTGCTCTTCTAAATATAATCCCTACATGGAAGGTAATTCAACAAAAAAGTTCTATTATTTATTGCCATATTTTTGTAGGTTAATTCTCAGTATTTTATTATTATATGCTACATATGTGGAGTTCTACAAATTATCATTTTTTCCTTTTTAATTATTTCTTGTGCCTATTTTGATGTGTATTGTCAAAATTGAATAGAGGCTGGCCTAATAGAGTATTGCCGATTCCCCATTTTCTTTTTGCTGTGTGTTTATAGAAATCCAGATATACATGTGTTGGACATTTTTACCTTATTCTCATGTCTTTTATGTGGTTTTCTGTATGTTCAATCTTATTATCCCTTTATATTTTATTCTGCATATTTTCAATGACTTATCCTTTAGTTTCTTAATTCCCTCTTCAGTGGTTCCTGATTTGTTAATAAGATCATGCTTTGCCATCTTTTAAAAAGTAATTTATATAGAATAACCTAATCTATACACAGTGGAATTTACTTGTTATATAGTTCTATTAATTTTGACAAATATAATACATGCATTTATGTAATCACTCTTACAGACAAAATATAGAACAATTACCTCAACTCAATGCACTCTATCATGTTTCTTTCTAATAAATTCATCCTTCTCCCCAAACCCAGCTGCTGACAACTTATCCTGTCCCTATTTCTGCAATCTATCTTTTCTTATGCCAACATCTGTGTCTACCCTCCCACAAACACTACACTGTCTTATTATTGCAGCTTTGTGTAAATTTTCAAAACTGATGAAAGGAGTCCTCCAACTTTGTTATTGCTTGCCAAATTATTTTGGCTTGGTTCCTTTCTTTTCCCACATATATTTAATAACTAACTTGTCAATATGCATGAAACAAATTTGACTGGAATTTTGACCAAGAATGTGTTTATTCATAGTTTTAATTCATTGTCTTGCCTCTGAGCAAATCTACAGAATTTTTCTTGGGGTGCAAGGAATTGAAGTGTAAGAAACACTTCACCCATTGTTGCTTTCTTTCTGTCATAGTACCCATTGAGGGCAGGCAGTTTGTTCACATATTTATGACTGTTAGGACAAGTGATCCACCATCTTATTGCTTGTAATAGAATAAATTATATCAATTTATTATAGGATTAAACGAATTAATTCTAGGTCAGGTGCCTGATAAGTCACTAAAAGCCCACAAAATCACCAGCACTGTTTAAATTTTTATTTTTTCTTGCCATTTTGAAATATAAAGTTATCCATTTTACAGTATAGTATGGGCAAGATGCAGTCACTGAGGCCTGTAATCCCAGCACTTTGGAAGGCTGAGAGGGGAGGATCACTCGGGTCCAGGTGTTCGAGACCAGCCTGGGTAGTATCGTGAGACCCCCCCCGTCTCTCCAAAATTAAAAAAAAAATGCTGGTGTGTTGGTGCACAGCTGTGGTCCCAGATACTTAGCAGGCTGTGGTGGGAGGATTGCTTGAGCCTGGGAGGTCAAGGCTGCACTGAATTGTGATCATGCCACTTTACCCCAGCCTGGGAGATAAAGACCCTATTAAAAAAATATACAAACACCCAGACACACAGGCACACACACACACACACACACACACACAGTTTAAAAGAACCACAAATGGTGAAGTAAGAAAGGACAAGTAAGAAGATTTTCAACTTTGCAAAAATCACCCTAAGTTTTCTTAAATGTGAGCTTTCTTGGCCCACTAATTATTTACAGAACATGTTCGAACTGAGGATAGACTATGTATAAAATTAAATTTAAGAGGGCCTACTGGTTGAAATGGATCATTTACAAATTTATATAAAAGCAATTGGAAAACAAGAACCATAACTCTATAAAACTGATTAACTCACAGATTTTAAAACTTCTATTGCTTAAAGAAAGATAGATGTTTCTTTAAATACTTATATATACATATATTTTTACTTAAATTTCTTCCTATCTGAACCCAGGTAAGCAAAGGAAACTTCAGCATATTAGAAAAAGCATTTCACACACCAACAGAATTTTCCTCTACATATGTTAATCCTTCTTTTCCAGGTCAATGAAACTATTAACTTTTCTACAGCACTTTTCTGAACATATGTGTTTTCCTCATTTTGCTGAAGGTGAAATGGGAATTCTCAAATACTACTGCGAAGAGCAATATTGCAATATGCACCAAAAACTTGTTAAATGTTCATTTGTCTCACCAAATGATTCCAATTCTTTCAATATATCTCACTGAAGTGGTATAGATTTTGAAAAAAATAATAAAAACAGATTCATAATGCTTTCAGTGGGTGTTGTAGATGTTAGTGATCGAAAAAAAATCTGATGTCGAATTTTAAGGTATTTTGTATGTAATTTTGCAAGGACTACCTCATGGAAGAATACTTAACCATTAAGCTGATGCATGATAGCATAGAAAAATGTTGTTAATATAAAGTGACTAAAGGTAGGGTATGGACTTATATGGATAAAAGGCATACACACATGTGCATATATATATGTGTATATATATATATATAGCAACATGACTCATATGTTTAAAAAGAAAACTATGGGTCAGGCAGAGTGGCTCATGCTGGTAATCATAGCACTATGGGAGGCTGAGGTGGGCAGATCACATGAGGCCAGGAGTTCGAGAACAGCCTAGGCGATATGGTAAAACCGCTTCTCTACTAAAAATACAAAAATTAGCTGGATGTAGTGGTGCACCTGTAATCCCAGCTGCTCCAGAGGCTGAGGCAGGAAAATTGCTTGAATCTGGCAGGTGGAGGTGGCAGTGAATCAAGATCGCACCACTGCACTCCAGTCTGGGCAACAGAGTGAGACTCTGTCTCAAAAAAATACATAAATACATACATAAAAATAAAAACTATGTAAAAACAATACCAGATACCTTTACAAACATGTTAGTAATGACATTTTTTGCTGCCGGGCATGGTGGCTCACTTTGGGAGGCCAAGGCTGGTGGATCACGAGGTCAGGAGATTGAG